>NW_027284795.1:0-2500 GCF_046629955.1 Centroberyx affinis | reverse complement strand
GATCAGACATCTTGCCAAGGCTCTTGACAGACTTCACTGTTGGGGTGCTGCTGATGGAGAAGCGAAACTTGTCAGCTACCTTCCCTCTCTTAAGTACCGGGGACCTGGATTTAGCCGGCTTGAAGCCATTTGAGCTTCTCCAGACCCTGGAGGATCCACCTGCCCTGATGGGGTTTATCGGACACCTGACTTGGACAGAGGGCCTCTGCACTCCACCTCCGCTGACTTGACCAGCATGTTCATTGCCAATGAGAACAGGATTACTGAATGGTGCATCCAGTATCTGCTTCTCTAGTCTGTACCAACTTGCCCCAGAGGTGATGTCAAATGGAAGTTGTTGTAACAGTCCATAATGAGGTCTTTGATTTTGCTCAGGACATGGTGCTGTCCACAGCAGAGCCAGATCTCCTGTTCCTCTCTGATCAGCTGTGTGACCACCGCTGTGTGTTCTATGCATGCAGGGACCTTGGGAATCCCACATTTTTTGACACTGAGGTGTCGATGTATGCATTTCTTAGGAGTCATATCATTTCATATTAATCTGCTGCTCCTCCTCGTCTCTGAGTCCGTCCCATTTACAGACATTTTGGAAAAACAAGAAATTCAAACTTTCAGCTCTCCGCTCCAAACAGACGGTCCAGAGTCTCTTGTGATTGGTTCGTTCGTTCTACCTGAAGGTGTATTACGTCATACCGTCATAACCTTTTGCGCTCGACATGGGAATCTGACGGCTTTGTTCACACTAGAGTCGCAAAGGAAAATTCCCGGGAATTTCACTCGGTCTTAAGGAGGGAAATTGACGGATTGACTTTCCAGAATATTGACTCTGGTCCGAAGATTTCTGTGAAGCTGCATGTGAGAAAGCGGCTAGAGAAAGACAAGAGGTGGAGAAAGAGAGATTACAGCAAGAGAAATAATAGAAGTTAGTGAAATAATATATACATCTATCTACTAGCTAGAGAGAGAAAGAGTAGTAGAGCGAGTTAGAGACACACTGAGGTTAGAGAGATCCGCTGGGGAGACATTGGACTAATAGAACTCTGATAACAGTACATCACTAGCCTGAGGCAAACCCACACACACACACACACACACACAAACGTGTTTTGCTCTTTTATGTTCTCTTTCTCTTAACCCTCAAACTCCACTAAATGGGTTGTGTTGTGTTGCCGTGAGGGAGCTTTTATTTTGAAAGGAGCAGACTGTCTACACTGTATTCAACAACATGTAAAGTCAAGCTGAAACAAACTAGAATCCAGGCAGGTTGGGTACCTGCTGTCTGGAAGCTGAACATCAAACATTATGAGGACTGACTTTCACTTTAATAAAGCAGAAAGCAAACAACTTTATTTCTTTATTGACAACAGAACACACTGAACTTGACTCGGCCCACCCAAGGTTTCTAACATTTTTGGAAGTATTTCCTTGTATGCTTCAAGGCTCTAAGTCTGGTGGAGCACAAAACCAACACACCAACACACCAACACAACACCAACACAACACTAACACAACACTAACACAACACTAACACAATACCAACACAAACACCAACACAACACCAACACAACACTAACACAACACCAACACAACACTAACACAACACTAACACAACACAACACTAACACAACACTAACACAACACCAACACAACACTAACACAACACTAACACAACACCAACACAACACCAACACAACACCAACACTAACACCAACACAACACCAACACAACACCAACACTAACACCAACACAACACTAACACAACACCAACACAATGGCAATACAACAAACACCAGTCGAGTCTGGAGCTTCACTAACTTTATCCCTTTAACTTTCTCCATTAGTTCCCCCTCAGGCTCTCTCTCTCTCTCTCTCTCTCTCTCTCTCTCTCTCTCTCTCTCTCTCTCTCTCTCTCTCTCTCTCTCTCTCTCTGTGTGTGTTCAACTGATTTTCTGCTTTGTCTCCTCTACTTAGTGTTCACTCTGCCCTCCTAATGTTCCTCTGACAGTAGAACTCTCAGTCTCACATCGCATTCGAAGTGTGAGGTGTTTGTCTGTGTGTGTGTGTGTGTGTGTGTGTGTGTGTGTGTGTGTGTGTGTGTGCTTAGAGGCTACACTGAATTAGAAGTATGAGAGTGTGATAAGACTCGGAGAGAGAATGCAGGGTGTAAAGTTTTATATGTAAGAGTCAAGGCCTGTAGGAACACACACACACACCTAAACACACACACACACACACACACACACACACTCTAAACTCTAAACACACTCACACAGTAGCAGCACTGAGACCTTGAGCTGGGTCACACACAGTGGCACAAAGAACACACAGATCTTACAACACACACACACACACACACACACAACACACACACACACACACACACCACACACACATCCCAGACAGTGGGAGTGTCAGGTCTTGCTGAGTTGTGACCTTCATCAGATATGTGGAACTCACTGAGTAACAACTCAACACACTGATATTTACTGGAACTTAATAG
>NW_027284794.1:0-11561 GCF_046629955.1 Centroberyx affinis | reverse complement strand
GTTGCCATTAGGTTGTTAGTTTCAGAACTTTGTTAAGTAATACCAATGCGGTGTCTATGCTAAACTTAATTTGGGTATTATTTTGTTTTGAGACGTTGATGTCTAGTTTGATGAATCATGTTAATGTGTGTGTTTCATTTGATGATCTGGTTAGACAATTAAGTTCTATTCTATTCTATTCTATTCTATTTTATTCAGGTCTGAGGGAGAGCACTCGGCTGCCCAGCTTCTGTAAACTCATATTGGATGTTGGAAACTTTCTCAACTATGTAAGGATCTGCACTTTCAGCAAGGAAACAAGAAACATAATAAACTCAGACATTTAAATAATTTGTCAGGTACTTTCATATGGGACAGGTCATTCATTCATTCATCCATTCATTCATTCATTTATTAATTGCATTGATCTTTCTAAACAGTTTGTTAGAAAGACCAAGTGACCTCTCTAATCTCTCTAGTCTAATCTGAGCTAGTCTAATATCTAATCTAATCTAATCTAACCTGATTTGAGTTAACCATATACAGAATATTCTAATCTAGTCAAATCGGATCTGATCTGATCTGATCTGATCTGATCTGATCTGATCTGATCTGATCTGATCTGTCTCTCCCAGGGAAGTCATACAGGGAACGCTGAGGGTTTTAAGATCAGCACTCTGTTGAAACTGACAGAGACCAAGGCCAACAAATCCAGAATCACCCTCCTCCACCACATTGTAGAGGTAACCGAACATTACAGAATGTAAAAACATACTGTATTGTACCAGAATGAGTACAGTGTTGTACATCTGTACAGTGGAAAAACCATCCAGACCGGGACTGAACTAAATTAGCGCTGCTGTTGATTGTCTGATCTACAGGAAGTGGAGCAGCACCACCCCGACCTGCTGAACCTGCCAGATGATTTGGAGATCTGTGAAAAAGCTGCTGGGTAAACAGATTGATGGTTAAACTCTCTATGACTGCTGGGAGTTGTGATGTAGATTAATAAGGGATTATTCTGTTTTTCCCAGGATTTTACAGCTCCCATTTATTTCTAATGCAGGATTAACTCTACTTCATGTTCCTGTTCATGTCCCTGATAAAAGTTATATCGTAATCAATCACTGCCTGAGTGTTGCTATCAATACTCTTGTGTTCTCGTAGAAGAATAGGTAATTGATAATAATGTGACACTGTATCATAGTCACATGTAACCTGATGTGTTGCTACGTCCAAATATACAGATCAGCTGTCAGATGGCCAGAAGCTGAATATTTGTGTTTGTGTTTCAGAGTGAACCTGGAGTCCATCCAGTCTGAAGCCAACTCTCTCATCAAACGACTGAAAAACTCTGAGAAGAAGGTGGCAGCCTCCTCTGCTGAGGACCTGAAGGAGCAATACCTGTCTGCTATCCAGGTAGGACACAGGTTAGCGCTTCACTGACGCTGCGTTCAGGTTACAGTGGAAGAACAGGAGAAAACCGTGTTTGGTGGGGCCACATCTCAGGTCGTCAGTCTGTTCCAGCAACTGGGAGCAAAATGACCAAAAGCAGCTTCACCAGATTTTGAATTTGTCCTTGGACCAGCAGGTAGAATGGTGCCAGATGACGTCCGGTGGTTTATGTCCTCTATGCATCTGATTAGTGAGGTGACAGGATCCAGATTACTGGGGGACAAAGAGATGTAAAGTTGTGTATCATCTGCGTAACTGTGATAACAACATATATGATGCTGCTGAATGACAGATCCAAGATGGAGCATGTACAGACTGAATAACGGTCCAAGAACTGACCCTTGTGGGACTCCACACACCATGTTTACTTCTTCAGGCTGAAGAAATTAATTGAACTTAAACTTGAAGTGATAGAAATGACGTGTTTGGGTGTAACGGCAAGTCTGAAGGAGCGGTTAATATTCTCATGATGGATTCTGTAAGATGTTACAGCCAACAAGCACACTGGTTCTGAGAATCAGAATCTATTCCACATTAGTATTTATTGGGAACAGAGGAGGTCAGGTTGTTTTTGGAGTCTGTCTGTGGTCCGTCAGCTCCACACTGCAGATGAGAAGCTGGTAAACCTCTGCCCTTGGGTTGCCAGGTCCTGACTCCCTATCCCCCTCTGTGTGCAGGACAGCCTGGGGGCCTGCGGGACGCTGGAGGAGCTGCTGTCCTCCATCCAGGACAGGAAGGAGCAGCTGGCTGTTTATCTGTGTGAGGAGAGCAGCAGCTTCAACCTGCAGGAGCTCTTCAGCACCGTCAGAACCTTCAGAGGAGCCTTCCTCAAAGCCATCAAGGTCAGCAGCCAATCAGAGAGCAGGGTGGTCAGCAGCCAATCAGAGCGTATCATGGTCAACATTAGATAGTGAGATTGTTAACAGCCAATCAGACCATTATTATTATTATTATTTTTATTATTATTATTATTATTATTACTATTATTGTTGTTGTTGTTGTTGTTGTTGTTGTTGTTATATTGTTGTACCTCCTGCTTCAGGACAACCAGACGCGGAGGGAGCAGGCAGTGCGGGCGGAGAAGAGGAGGAAGCAGCAAGAGGAAGAGGAGAGCAAACGACAGAAAGGAGAAAATGGAAAGATCAGTGAGTGGAGAATCTGAGAGATGATGTCATCGTTTTGGAAGAAAAACAGACCCAGCTCAGTTCTGTCTCTCTGTCTCTCTCTCTGTCTCTCTCTCTCTCTCCCCCTCTCTCTCTCCCTCTCTCTGTCTCTCTCTCCATCTCTCTCTCTCTGTCTACCTGTCTCTCCCTGTCTCTCTTTCTCTCTCTCTCCCTCTCCCTCTCAATTCAGTTCAATTCAAAGGGGCTTTATTGTCATGGGAAACATACGTTTACATTGCCAAAGCAAGTGTGAAATAAAAACAAAAATGTACATACAATTAAAGATCTACTAGAATAAAGAAATGTGTAAACAGAGCTGTGTAACATTGCAACATTGCAATCAAATATATACATAAGTAGGTAAAATTAACTTAAAAATACAAACAGAAGAATTGTGCTTTTGCTGTTAAAAAAATATATACAGTAAATATATACAGTATATATACAGATAAGTAAAGATAACTTAAAATAAAAATGGAAAAATGTGGATATTGCAGTTAAAAAATATAAATACAAATAAGTGAGAACTGTGTAAACACTGCAACAAATTATGTGCTCTCTCTTTCTCTCTCTCTCTCTCTCTTTCTCTCTCTCTCTCTCTCTAACTCTCTCTCTCTCTCTCTCTCCCTCTCTCTCTCTCCCTCTCTCTCTCTCTCTCTCAGTCAGGAGGAGTGTGGCTGTCCAGGAGGAAGGCTGTATCATCGACAACCTGCTGTCTGAGATCAGGAAGGGTTTCAACCTGAGGAAGACGAAGCTGCACGGCGACAGAAGAAGAGACAGCAGTCTGCCCCCTGCTGACAGGAGCAGGGACAGCAGCCAGCTGGGTCAGGATGATTTAGAATACTACTACTGTTATTACTACTGCTACTATTACTACTACTACTACTGCTACTGCTACTGCTACTGCTACTACTACTACTGTTATTACTACTGCTACTACTGCTACTACTACTACTACTACTGTTATTACTACTGCTACTACTGCTACTACTACTACTATTACTACTGCTACTGCTACTGCTACTACTACTACTACTACTACTGTTATTACTACTGCTACTACTGCTACTACTACTACTACTACTGTTATTACTACTGCTACTACTACTACTACTGCTACTGCCACTACTACTACTACTGTTATTACTATTGCTAACACTACTACTGCTAATGCTACTGCTACTACAGTTGTCGCAGGAGTAGTATTATTGATCGTAGCAGGAGTAGCTTTTGGAGTAGTAGCAGGTATTTTATTGGTTGTAGTAGTAGTACTAGCAGCAGTAATAGTATTATTATTATTGTTGATGTCGTTGTTGTTGTTGTTGTTTCCAGATCAACATGGAAAGCTGGAGAGGTCGTTGGCTGTAGAGCAACCGCAGACTGTCTCTTCACAGCAGGAACAACCTGCAGAACCTGCAGAGCCTCCAAAACCTGCAGAACCTGCAGAACTTCCAAAACCTGCAGAAGCTCCAGTGGCAGGAGACGCTCCAGCTCTCCCCACTGAAACGTCACCCAAGTCGGGGTCAGCGGAGACCGTCAGCCCCTCAGAGCCCCACACCCCCAGCCCCCTCGCCCCCTCCGCCCAGGCTGACCCCGCCCACAGCGCAGACCCGGATTCTGGGCTGGACTCCTCTCCTGACTCCCAGACCAGAGAGAGAAGTCCTGCAGGAGAGGAGGAAGAGTCCGCCAAACCAGAGGAACCAGGAGATGCAGAAGATTTAAAAGACAGACAGCAACCGAATGGGAACAAAGAGCCGGAGGAGATCAAACCATCAGAACCGACCAGAACCGAACCTGCTGACGAACCAGATTCTGATCCAAACAAAACAAGGAGGAAGAACTCCAAGATCAGTTTGCCAGGTAATTTCTGTCCAGGAGCAAACTACTGTATGGAAGTACTGTGAATAAAATGATAGAGTTTACTTGCAGTGGATGAATGGAAGAGGAGTTGTTTGAATGTCTTAGTTGTGTTGGCAGGTTTAATGTCTTTCATGCTGAAACCCACTGAGGTTCACTGCTCTCTGATCCTCAGCTGCAGCTTCATGAAACTCTGATCTGAACCCAAATGATCATTTTGACTTTTGATTCAGTCTGTTGATTTCTGTTCACTGTTTTTAAAGGAGTTCACAGGTTTTAAAGGAGTAGTTCACCCCAAAATGAAAATTCAGTCATTATCTACTCTCCCCCATGTCAGTAGAAACTCCACTGAAGTTCGTTGGACCTCCAAACACAAACAGACACCAAACAGCTCGCTCAGCAGAATCCAAGTGTTTTGTGGCCAGACGATTGCACCGTTGGTCCAGAAGTCCAGTATCTACCTCTTTATCTCCTAGATTTTCCTCACTGAAGATGCTCTGGCCGCTCTGCAGGAAGACTCTGCTTGATGCTGTAGTGTGTCTGTCGGTGTGATATAAAACAAGGCATTGTCAGAGAGGAAAATCTAGGAGATAATGAGGTGAATATTAGACCACTGTGTAGCCACAGTGTTTGGCTACAAAACACTTAGATTCTGCCGCATGAGCTTTTTGAAGAAACTTGATGGACATTTTCTGGAGCTGTAGAAAGATTAACTTCAATACTTTGGCAGAAGGTTGAGATGGAGATTTGGGGGCGATCTAGATCTGTTTGGTGGTCCTACCAACTTTAATATTGTGGGAGGGGGTAGATAATGACTGAATTGCCATTTTGAGGTGAGCTGTTCCTTTAAACCTGTAAAACACAGTTATGGTCTGAACACCCAGCTAAGGTTGGGACTGATTATATTTGAATACTGAAGGATTCCTGATGTTTGAACAGCCGTCTCTCTCTCTCTGATCTCCACCAGCAGATATTCACAGTGGAGAAAAACACTCTAAACATAAAAAAGGCTGCGTGTCTCAGTGAGGTGGGTCCAGCTGTCAGAGGATCCTCAAATATCCTCCCTAACCCACCACTTTCTGTCCATCTCACTTCCTGTCCATCACACTTCCTGTCTGTCTCACTTCCTGTCCGTCTTGTAAATTAGTTCCTGGTTGTTTAAACAGTCGAGTGACTCAGGAAATCAGATGTATAAATAATGACTTGATTGTTATATTGAGGAGTTTTCTCTGCTGCAGTCAGATCATCTGGTGTAATGAATCACTTTGCTTCCTCTCATGGTGTGTTCACATTTCGGGCTACAAGAGAAAACTGCTGCACCAACACCGTGAAGTTTAGTCCTTGGTTCATGTGGTCGACCACTAATATCACACTGTCACAGCTTTGTTTTTGTCTCTTTTTTATTTTATTTGGCAAATACTCATTCTTAGAATTCATCAGAGTGACCAAGTTATCTTTGCTCAAGTCCCAAGTCAGTCTCCAAGTCAAGTCCAAGTCATTAAAGTCAAGTCCCAAGTCTAAACGTAGATTACCAAGTCAAGTCCAAGTCATTGATGTCGAGTCTCAAGTCTAAATGTAGAACATCAAGTCAGAACAAATCAAGAGTCCAGTATCAATTTAATATCTTAAAGAAAACTAAATATCTAGGACTTTTCAATGCAATATGGTTTTAATAGGATAAAAACTTGGTAAGAGCATCATGAGTTTGATTTCTAGAATCAGTTTCAACTTCAATAAATTCAATCATTCCATACAAATTCAGAAAACAGAATTTAAATTCAGTCGTCTGCTGGAACAAATCTCATCACTTTCAATCTAAGTCATTTACACAAACACAAGATCTCAAGTCAAGACTTTAGAAACCTTTTCAAGTCATCAGAGTACAAGTCAGAGTCAAGTCCCAAGTCACCAGAACCCAAGTCAGGTCCAGTCTCAAGTCTTCTCTTCATGCAGCAATTCAAACTGGGACTGGGTTCGCTCTTCACCGCATCATCAGGGTGAAAACAGCTGAAGCAGCTGAACTTCAGTTTGTAGCTGCTGCAGTTTTCCCTCTGTCTGGAGTTTGGAGCTTCTGTTGAAGATGAAAGACTTCCCGTTGCTTTGTAGCCTGAAATCTGAACCTTCACCATCATGTCAGATCCTGCACCAAGGTCCCTCTCCGTCTCCTGATGATGACATCACTGCTGCCACGGGAGTTTTAATTTGTCTTTAACACACAGCTTCACTAAAACACCTCCACCTCCATGTTGTATACACGTGTCTTTTCTCTGCTCTCCTGGTGAAATCAAAGCGGGTTTAAAAAAAATTGTCACTCTGTTCAACTTTCTGCACATTTTCTTGTTCTACAAAATTAGCTCAAAGTTTATTTATTTTGGATTTTTCTGCTTTTGCCAGTGAGTAAAGGCAGTGAATACTTCTACAAACAAGATTTGGGGGAATTTTGTCCTTTTACATATAATTCTTGAATTTTCACTTAGAATAAGAAAACAACAGAAAAGTGAGCGGGTGAAGATATTTCTACCGCTGTGCCGCCAGCTGCTGATTCCCTCTGATGTGTTTTCTCTCCAGGAGAACAGAAGACGACAAGGAACCAGACAGACTGAGGAGAACCTGACACACTGCCAGCAAAACACACCGTCCAGCAAATATACTGTCCAAGAAATATACTGTCCAGGAAATATACTGTCCAGGAAATATACCGTCCAGGAAATATACTGTCCAGGAAATATACCGTCCAGGAAATATACTGTCCAGGAAATATACCGTCCAGGAAATATACCGTCCAGGAAATATACCGTCCAGCAAATATACCGTCCAGGAAATATACCGTCCAGGAAATATACCGTCCAGCAAATATACTGTCCAGCAAATATACCGTCCAGCAAATATACTGTCCAGGAAATATACCGTCCAAGAAATATACTGTGCAGGAAATATACTGTCCAGCAAATATACTGTCCAGGAAATATACTGTGCAGGAAATATACTGTCCAGCAAATATACTGTCCAGGAAATATACTGTCCAAGAAATATACTGTGCAGGAAATATACTGTGCAGGAAATATACTGTCCAGCAAATATACTGTTCAGGAAATATACTGTCCAAGAAATATACTGTGCAGGAAATATACTGTGCAGGAAATATACTGTCCAGCAAATATACTGTCCAGGAAATATACTGTGCAGGAAATATACTGTGCAGGAAATATACCGTCCAGGAAATATACTGTTCAGGAAATATACTGTCCAGCAAATATACTGTCCAGGAAATATACCGTCCAGGAAATATACTGTGCAGGAAATATACTGTGCAGGAAATATACTGTCCAGGAAATATACTGTGCAGGAAATATTAAGGGGACTGTTCAGAAATAAAACTGTCCAAGAAATATTCTGTACAGGGAAAAAACTATACTGTCCAGGAAAATAATATACTGTCCAGGAAATATATTGTTCCGGAAATATTCAGTAGACTGTGAACAGTGAAATGACTTGTTTGGCTTCCCAACGTCTCTGTGAAGAGTTTTCTTCTTACAAACTGATTTACAGCACAAAGTGAAACCAAACCAAGGTTCTGTTTAAAGGATTCACCTGACAGGGAGAGAGCAGACAGAGTGAGAGCAGAGTGAGAGCAGAGTGAAAGCAGAGTGAGAGCAGACAGAGAGAGAGCAGACAGGGTGAGAGCAGACAGAGAGAGAGCAGAGTGAGAGCAGACAGAGTGAGAGCAGAGTGTTACAGAGAGAGAGGTGTGATGCGTTTCACAGATACTGAATTGATAAATAAATAAAGACTGGGATCAGACTTTTCATATAAAAAAAATTGCTACTATTGCCGCAACTTTCAAGAGAGAAATTGAATATTTTGTGTGTGAAAGCGTTGCTGTGACGTTTACAGATGGTTCAGCTGTTACTGCCGATCTGTTTCTGATGTTAGACTGAAAGACTGTAAAAGTTTTGATACAACGGGCAATTTTTTGGGCAACGCTCCCAGCAACAGGCAACAACACCTCTGGATCAGAAATCTACTCACGTTTCCTGGCAACAAGCTGTTCCCAGTGATTTAAAGCAACAACGCCAAGGGGCAACTTATTGGGCAATGTTGCCCGAAAAGTTGCCCTGTGTACCTGCAACAGACTGAGTGTCTGATCAGTTACTGCTGAAGAAAATAAACTGAATTCACTGACTCTGTGTGTGTGTGTGTGTGTGTGTGTGTGTGTGTGTGTGTGTGTGTGTGTGTGTGTGTGTGTGTGTGTGTGTGTGTGTGTGTGTGTGTGTGTGTGTGTGTGGGAGAGAGAGAGAATGTGAAAGAATGGGAGAGTGGGTGAACGACAGGAGGTGAGGAAGAGGAGGAATGAGTGACAGCTGTGTTTCTGCTGCCTTCAGGGACTGCTGGTAAACTCCAGCCTCCCAGTTCAAGTTGTTCATATGACTCGTTCAAATGTTCAGAAATCTGATTTATAAACGGAGCCTGAGACAAAAGAAGCAGAACGAAGAGGAGAAAATACTCATAATGGATATTAAAAGACATTTATTGAGATTTATTGTAGATTTTTAACTAAAAGTAAAAAAAAGAGAAGATAGAAGCAACACTATTATTCTTAGAAAGTCAATTGATAATACATAATAATAAAATCGATCACTTTCACAAAATTCACACTTTCCTGTTGTTATATCCCATCACTGTATGATGTTTCCCAGTCTTTCTTTATTCATTATTATATCGATCCTGATGTTTCCCCGTCGCACCTCGTGTCCAGCAGCTCTCATATTTCCTACAGCACCTGAAGGCATCATCCCGTTTGTCTGTCGGTCTGCAGCTGACCAGAGACCGGCTGACCGCGTCTTTACCGGGACTTTGACCTCCAGCTCGGCCGCGGTTTGCGTCTCCTCCTCCGGTCTTCTGTCGCTTCTCTCCCGGGGAAACAGAGCCTCCATGTCCGCGGATCAGGCCGGCGGGCCGGGCGGCGGCTCCGGGTCCGGCGGCGGGCCGCGGCGCGCCCGGGCTCCGGGGAACCGGGTCACCGTGGTGCTGGGCGCCCAGTGGGGGGACGAGGGGAAGGGCAAGGTGGTGGATCTGCTGGCGACCGAGGCTGACATCATCTGCAGGTGTCAGGTAGGAAAACTACAGAAATACTACAGAAATACTACAGAAATACTACAATACTGCAGGAAACTACAGAAACATACTGTAGGTTACTGCAGACTAATACTACAACTACTAGCCTACAGAAAAATAGAGAATAATACTACATCTCCTGGAAAAGAGGTCTACCAGAAATATTTAGTGTCGTTAACTAAAACTCACTATAATATTCCTATAATATTCCCATAGTGACTCACAGTGTCTGTGGTAATGAACGGTGAGTTTAACTTAAATGTTTTTAATCTCATACAGTATTTCTATGGGATGTTCTGTGTTGTAATAGTTTCTCTACACACAGTTTTTGAAATAAAACTTAGATTTTCAGGTTCAGTAGTAAATGAATGACTTTCTGCAGTGAAACAGTGAAACTCATTCATGTTCCTGTCTGCAGTCCAGCAGCAGCTCAGTCTGTAGAAGCTTGATATGAAGAAGCTTTCTTTCTTCTTTCTGTTGCCTTTAGTGTTGTGTTGTGTAATTATAGAAAATATGAATTCATATTATTTTAAAGCAGCTCAGCTGTTCCACATGAAGCCTTGTTTCAGAGCTCAGGAGCTTCTGAGGTTTTGCATCATGTGACCAACAGACTGATGACACAACAACACATCAGTGTGTCGGCCGACCTTTGACCCCGACAGACCCTCTGTCTCCTTTAACTGGATCAAATGAAGATCTGCTGATAGGCAGTTAGATTCCTTCTAGCTTCATCTTTACATTTTCAGAACCAGCGACCTTTGACCTCCAGTCAGTTAAATCAGCAAAACCACCAATCTGAATAGAAATCAATGAAAACACTGTCCAACAACTTCCATCATTTTGATCTGACTCACTGTGATGAAGATAATAACTAATAACTAATATACTGTAATAGATAGATACTTTTATTAATCCCGGAGGAAATTTAGGCAGTCAGATGCTTAAATACGGCACACAATTAAAATCACACAATAAAAATTTAACAATAAACACAATAAAGATTGACCTGTATAAAGTAACTGCGCTGTACATCAACATAAGATACTAAAAACTTTAAACTACTTAAAACTACAAGGTCCTGAACATATGGAGATTGGTCATGCAGTAGATAATAAATAATTCCACAATGCTAAAAAAGATTGTGCAATGACAGTAAATAAAGTGACTTAAAGTGACTTAGTGAGCAGGGCTAAAAAAAACAGTGAAATAAAGCAAAAAGCACAGAGCAGAGACAACTCATATAGAGAAAATATCAGTTGAAAACTAAATTCAGTTCTTTAGTTAAAAAGCTGAGTTGATTCTGATTTGATTTGGTTTATTTGGTTTGATTTCAAGCTGCAGATCATTTCTCTAAACTGATGTTTTGTATTTTTTTATTCCTGCAGTTTAACTTTACTGCAGCAGGAAAGTTCAGCTGAGACCAAGAACGTGTTTCTCCAGGCAGAGCCGCCAAGAAATGAGGATCAGAAAAGTGACAGAACGACAAAGACAACAGAGTAGAAACTCAGAATAGAGTCAGAATCACAGAATCATGTTTCTACTCATCAGTAGAAACTCAAAGTCTGAGACTCCACAGAGCAGCAGGGTCACATGATGTTTCTAACTTCAGTTTCACAAGCTCTCCATCCAAATTATATTACTGTCACTTTGTAATGACATTTTTAGTATTGATCACATGGTATCCTGGCTGTATTGATCCTGAACCTCAGATCACATATCGAGTCGTATCGGATCAGCAGATCGTCCGTCAAACTGGGATTGAAACCTTTATTAGTAAAGACAGTAAAGTTCCTTCAGTATCAGTCGACTTCCAGGACTTTCCCTGAAACTGAGCTGTAAACTTCATTTACATTTTGTTCTCTTCACCAGACAGAACTGCACACACACACACACACACACACACACACACACACACACACACACACACACACACACACACTCACACACACACACACACACACACACACACACACAGATGGGGGGGAGGGCACA
>NW_027284793.1:0-17796 GCF_046629955.1 Centroberyx affinis | reverse complement strand
TAAATCACACACACATTTAATGCTCCATTTGAGGCCAATATGAGACGAGAGAGAGAGATGAGAGAGAGAAGAGAGAGATAGAAGAGAGAGAGAGAGAGAGAGAGAGAGAGAGAGAGAGAGAGAGAGAGAGAATCAGTGAATTCCCCCTCCTCCTCTCTAGACCTACTGACCTGTAGATAATGTGTTCATGTCCCAATTGTCCCAATAATGTAAAAAAAAAAAAAAAAACTGGACTACTAGCCTCTTTTTTCAGCCTTTATTTACCCAAGGAAGATTTGTTGAGCACATGTTCTTTTTCAGCCACAACCTGCCTCACAGTCATACAGACAGTCAGTCCGGCTGCCCAGTACAAGCACAGCCTGCTGCTGTTGGACACTGAGCAGCTCTAACTGCCTTGCTCAAAGGCCGAGGGGAAGGGACAGCATGTCTTATTCACTTCCCCTGCCCACATTTTCTCAATGGGATTCAAATCAGAAGTCACAGGTTCTCAGCCACTGCCCCAAAATACCACAATTTACCCGACATATTACACCAAACCAAGTAATACAAGAAGTAAAGGCAAGTAGAGGCCAGCAGTATCACCATAATACACCAAAGAATACTAAAACTAATATAAGTATAAGTATAGTATAAGTATATATATATATATATATAGTATAAGTAAGTAAGTAATAGTAGTAGGAGTATGTATATATATATATATAATATAAGCCTACTTGTTGATATTTAAAGCTTGGAGCAGTCCTAGGTACAGAAGCAGGCTGTTAGCACCATAGACATATATACGTAGACGTATATATAACGTCAACGTCGCCGCCATATTGGATCGGGCAAGACTGGCCTGTAAACCAAATACAAGTAAACGGGGAGCTGCGGTTTTTCTGGATAAAAAGCATAACGTTTACATTTCTCAACCGATTTCAATGAGTCGTTTTTATATTCAAGGGTTTATGATCATATATGCTCATTCACAAAAAATCTAAATAGTGCATTTTTAAGTACTAATAATTGACCATCATTGAGAAAAATGGAACAAAATCGGCAAATACAAATCAAATACTGAGAACAGTAATAGTAATAGTAATAGTAATAGTTAGAACAGCCGTTGTAAAATTCGTTGAGCAGGGGGCGTTTGAGTTAACGTTAATTTCCCGCACAGCGTAACCGCCGTGAGTGCCACCAGCTTGCTACAAATTAGCTTCCTGACAGCCGGTGAGTTAGTATGTTCTAACTATTATAACTATTACTCGGCTGTAATTACACTCTCCATAATTACGCTCTCTTTATACATCCATGAGTCTTTCTGAGAGTTGCCTGATCCAATATGGCGGCGACGTTGACGTACAATCCACAGGCCAATGCGGCGTCTACGTATATATGTCTATGGTTAGCACAAACCGGCAAGCTAGCTGGCTCTTTACTACTTTATCTTGTCTGTACACTTTTAGAAAATTTGAATAATAGTAGTTTTTTTCATATGTTAATGGAACCAATACAAGGACCATGAATTCTGATATTTTGATACTAGGACACCTCACTTTAATTGGTAACCTTGCTAGCCTGCTAGCATTTATCAGTTCAAGCTAGGGTCAATTTATCTATGAAAGAAATTAGAGGCTAAGACACAGACACACACACACACACATCAAATACGCACATAAACCATTCTTCTTTTTTTTATGTCTTGAAGACCTCATGGGAACCACCATACACATGTGATCTTATGCTTTCTAAAGTAAAAGTTTGAGGGTCACATGAATAGAAATGAGAAAACAACAAAGAGCAACACACACACACACACACACACACACACACACTCACACACAGCTATGACAGTGTGTATCATGAGGTTCAGCACACACTAGCATATGACTGTCTGATAGCCATCAGTGCACAGGCTCGCCATCCCTCTCTCTCTATCTCTTCCTCTCACACAGACACACAAACACACATGCGTACACACATTATAGCAGAAATGTCATATGATATGTTCTTATGCAGCCATTAGAACAATCTATTAAACACAGTACAATACTGACATTTTACTGTTAACGCTTGCTGTGCACTTCTACATGATGTGTCATTCTAAGTTCTGGTAAAATGCATCATTCCACTTGGCGAACGGATCGGTGATTGGCCAATCACACTGTTACAAAATCTGAATCAGCTGCCAAAAGCCTGCTGATCAGGGCATTCCTAATTGCAAAAACAGCACAGTTGTTCTCATATCATGATAAAAATATCCAAACAAGAGCCATTCTTGAACTGCAACACCTACTGCAACCGACCCTGGAATTGACCCAGGAGTGAAACTGGGAACCAAAATAACCGCAACCCCCACCGTGTCTACAGAAACTCCACAGGAAACACCGACACACACTGCGCCCTGTCTTTCATCCTGTACCTCCCTGTACTGTTCCTAACAGCTATGTTGCTTGTCTCATCTTTCCTCAACACACACACACACAATGTTGTCTTAAGCCTCATAAAATCCTAGAATATCACACAAGGCTACCAAGAAAGTCGTCGTGGTTGAATGCCAAGTACTGCGTGTGTGTGTGTCTGAGTAAATCTACAGTATGTGCTAGCACAGCAGAGAACAGGCTTCAACATTTGTCAGTGGCCCAACATGGCCACAGATGAAGAAGCAAACGTCAAAATTAAGTGGAATGATGATTAGAATCACCGTGGCGACCACAGAGCTCATGATAGAGCAGAGCTGACATGCTGGAAAGTATTAACTACTGCTTAGTATTAAACAGAAGCCAGCTTTTCAGTTCCCTAATATGAGAGATGGATGTCTGTTAATTTAAATACTTTACATACACACACTTTTTTCCACTTCTTTTTTTCTCTTTTCCATCACTCTATCTCACACCTCTCTGTCCCGTCTTTTCTCTCTCTAATCCCACCTTTCTCTCTCTATCACTCTGTCACTCTCTCTCTATCTAACTTGTCTCCCTGACGCTTTCACTTTCTGTCTGTCTGTCTGTCTCTCTCTCTCTGTCTGTCCCTCTCTTTCTCCATCAGCATTCCAGAAGGTGTTCTGCATGTTCTATTTATGTGCACACACACACACACTAGTCTACCGCACCGCACAATGCAATACACACACACACACACACACACACACACACACACACACCACCCAACCTATACTTAGTCGACTGGTGTTTCAGCATGGGAGCCGAATTTGACAAATTTCGTCTCTTGCCCTGGGATCTAGGCCCATAAATACACATTATACTCATCATGAATGTTATTAATGTCGATTACTGTCCGTTTCCGCCGGACACTTGTGATGTAATGTGGCCAGAAAGTCAAGTCAAGTCAACTTTATTTGTGTAGCCCTTAATCACAGTTACAGTCTCAAAGGGCTTCACAACACCCACATTATGAAACAATAAATGAAAATGACCCAACCTTAGACCCTCAGTGAGAACAAGGGACAGTTTGTTTGCTGAATACTGGAATTGTGACATGAATTATCATAACAACAATAATACTACTGTTATATACATAGGCTTAGGGTTGAATTTAGTACCACTGTGTAATGTAGAACTCCACTCCCTGCCATTTGCTTTTGAAAAAATGTGGTTTTGGCTTGGTACCATAGTCACATCATATTGTTCACATGTTAGAGCAGCATGACACTGACAAGAAAATCCATTTGTGTATGCATACTGCATTGCGATAGGAATTGCGATGTGTGAAAACTGCATTTCTTGGTATAATAAAAGGGAGATCATGAGAATCTGTTGCTTAGGATTTGCTCCATTTGAATAAAATAAAAGGTTTTCTCAGACATGTAACTTGATTTGTGGGTCAGAGATTCAGATTCAGAATGCCTTGTTTCGACCATCAGCAGCACCTTTCACTCCAGGAAAAATAATCACTACTTCTTGCAAACAGGATATTGGACTAGTCAAAATTGCAACTTTGGTATTTTTTTCAATTACTTGTGCAGCCCAACCACACTTGGGAGAAAATATTAGCGGCCTATAACACTAAATACTTGTGTTGGGGAGAAGATGTCTCTGCGAGATACAGACTATACAGATTTCGTCTTACCGGAGCCCACTGTGCTCCTTGTAACTCCACTCCGTGCCACCTGTCCTATCAGAGATAAGACACATAATATGCTTCAGACACTGGACAGCACAACACTGATAAGGCAGAGATAGCATCAGCTCCAGTCTATTGTGTACCACAGGAAATTAATCCTAGATGCAGGTTGGGCAAACAAAGCGCACAAACAAACACACACCAGTTCACACACACACACCCACACACGCGGATGTAGACACACACCAGCACACGCATCCAGATATAGAAATACAGATAGACATACACACACATACACACAAAGACAATGACATGTACTTACATGCACAAACATGCATACACTATGCGCACGCACACACACACACACACACACACACACACACACACACACTGCACCCTGGGAGTAATAACCTTATCTAATCTTGGCTGCTGCCTACATAACAAATATGGAAAATGTAGGTTTGAGACTTGGCAATTAATACGAAGCCAGGGAGGCACAAAACTAATTCTGCAGTGTGAAGTCGCAGATGGATGGTAAAGTGGCCAGAATGTTGTCGTTGTTAGTTTGAATCCCCAGGCCAAGACAGGAAAATACGGGCAGGGGAAGTAAACAAAAACCCCAAATGCTCACTATGGTTGTACTGGTGTGAAAACAGCCGCCCACAAACCCCTGTAACTACTCCTCCAGGCTGTTCCTATAAAGTGTAATGTGTTCTCAGTCAGCTTGCCAGGTTAAATAAGGATGAAGCAAGTTGAGAAGGTGACCCCAGACATCCTTCTAAACATCCTCAAAGGTGAGTGCAGAGCACACTATTCTAACTTTCCTTGCCCACTTGTGCATTCGACTGCACTACGACAAAAGAGCACACACTCTGGTGTGTGTGGTGTTAAAAAGTAGCCTAACACAAATGTGTGTTGTCCCCAAACTAGACACATGCTGACAGGAAGCCATTGTTTTTAAGGGAGTAGACGCAACCTTATGTTGTCGGCCTGGGTCATTGTGTGTCAAGGCTTCATTGTAAATAGAAATCTCTATTAGGTGACATGCCTAGTTAAATGAAACTTTGGTGAAAGGTGGGAGTGCAATGAGTGCAAATACTTTTAGCATGGGTGGCCCCAATAATTTGTAAAAGTAAAAAGTGCTTCACATAAATAGCACAAAAGAGTCCCAGCTCTACCATAGGGATAAGATAAATAAATAGCACAGAAGGCACCAAGGATAAATGAATAAAAGCCAAATGTTATAAAAGGCCTTATGATAAACATGAGTTTGGAAAGTGGTTTAAAAGATGATGCTGACTCTGCCAGCCTCAGCTCTTCAGATCTTTCCCAATCTTTCCTCATAAATGGATCAAAAGTTCAGAAAGATAACTGGGGCCAGGCCATGCAAAGCCTTAATCCATAATCAATAAAATCAACTCTGAAACAGTAGCAACTGAACCCCTAACCCTGGCAGTGTTAGCACAGACAGAGGTGTGCAGAACCACCAGGGCATTTAAAAATGTCCAGTGTTTACAATAAACTTTGTGGAAGGAAGCAGCTCAGTTCCCCGCCTGCGTGTTCCCGGAGGAGGGGCGGTGCAAAGCTGCTGGAGAAGTGGGCGGAACACAGAGGAAATCACGGCGTTCCTGGCATGCAAAAACACGGAGCAGACCTCACCTCTCCGCGCTCAAAAACACCACATCGGCTCGCTTATTTATAACAGTTCGTTTGCTTTACAAGCTGCTGTTATTAATAGGTAGAGAAGTCCTATACGTGTTGCTCAATATTGTTGCTGTCTCGGCTCGTAGTGTGTCAGCTGACAGGACCTGGCTACGTTGACAGCAGTTTCATGTGAAGATAAGGCAGCATGAAAAATACTGACATTCCTCGGTTCCAGAGAGAGAGAGAGAGAGAGAGAGAGAGAGGGCAAAAGTTTGTGCAGTGAAAAAAAAGAGTTAAAAACCCAAACAGCCGGTCTAAAGGAACTATAGGAATCCTGTTAGAAATATCACAGCAAACCCATAAAGTCCCTATGGGAATATTATAGGAGATAAAACATACCAGTCCCTATAAACTAGCAAAGGAACACTTTACGTCCTTGTAGGAATATTATAGTGATACAACAGGAGAGTAAAATGCCATAAGTAAGTAACATAAGGTCACTAAAGTCCCCTATAGGAATATTACAGGAATATGATGGTGATTAGGAGGCTTTGAAACACTACAGGGATGTCAGCTGCGCTTCATCCGCCGCTGAGCAGATTGATAATCGCATTTAGAGGTTGTAGCCAACAGGAGTGGACTACAGAGACAAGACCTGCTGTATTAGCCTGTTATTCCGGGACATTACCTCCAGGATATAGTCTCTATCTGCAGCCAGCGGGGCTTTTTCTTTTCCAAGTGAGGAGACCTTGCAGTATTGAGCTCGCATTGTTCCCCTCCAAAAAAAACACAAGTATCATAATGACAGTCTGGCCAAAAACACTGCTCCCCTCCGGCAGAAATTTAACAGAGCCCCTTTGGGTCTCACAGCTGACCTGAAACCACCGTGTGAGCGGAGTGCGCAGTGTGTGTGTGTGTGTGTATGTGTGTGTGTGTGTGTGTGTGGGGGGGGTAAACGGTAGGGTTATGCATCTAAATGCAGGCATAACATTTAAATATATTATTATTGCTAAAATATTATTCTACAATGTTGACGAAACGTGGCTGCAGTGAGGCACACAAACACAGCACTACATATGTGATGTTGACCGAGTGCCGGTCAAAATACAACACACACATACACACACGTTCATACATGCACACATGTATACACAGACACAGACACACACACACACACACACACACACACACGAGACTGCCAGGTAAGTTCATATACTCACTGCGGCTGTGTTCACTTCAGCAGTAGTATCCTCGGTTGTGAAATAAGCACTGTGTAAAAAAGAAAAAGGCCAGTCACATATCCTCTTCAGTTAGTCTGCTGCTGTCAAACCACCAAGTCACGACTCGTGCAGCCCGTTAGTCGAGGAAAATCCTCGTTTTCGGCTCGTCTCTCTCTCTCTCTGTACCCGTCTCTCTATCTCGTATCTATCTGCTGTCTGTCTTCCCCTCTTTTCCGTCTTTGCCAGCTCTACCAGTGGCTTCCCCACTGCTCGGGCGCTCCCGTGACGTCACGACGGCGAAGCGCGCCCCCGAGACGTACCCCCCCCCCCTCCCTTCCCTCCTCCTCCTCCTCCTCCTCCACCACCACCACCCTCTCTCCTCTCTCCCATCCAAGGGCGCGTTCATGATATTCCATAGACACTATAGTCGCACTGAAATTCGCCTTGCTAGGTAATTCCCCATGTCAAAACATACACTTATCCAACAATAAATGCATTTTTTTTATTTTATCATATTTTTACATATATGTAATGTAAATCCCATTACTTTTACCTCCTGGAAAACAATAGTTGTTACTTCATGGCATACCAGTAGGACAAGGCCTACATAAAAATTCCAGTAATAACATCACAGATGTTTGAGCAATCCCCCTCCACCTCTTCCATCACATAAAGCCTGCAACTTCACAACTTTCAAAGTAACATGAGAGGCAACCAGGTACATGGTGCATTTGGGCTTTTCAAAATACACCCTGTTTCCTTTTCCTAAGACAGTTGTGTCCCTGTAGCAGAAATTTATTAATTTTATTCCAGAATTTGTGACAGATACCTTCTGCAAATTTTTGAAGAGTCCCTCCTGTTTCAGCGAGCAATATGTCAAATGACTGAAGCAAGGAACCATTCAAATGCTGTTCCCTTGTGAGTTATTAGGAAAGTGATAGGCTTAATTCATATTTGAACAATAACGGTGGTCCAGAGCCGCGCAGGGTGTCCTACAGAGGGTAGCGGAGAGGGTCTGCAGACGAACCGTGCACCACTAGAAAAACTGAACTATGCACCCGGGGTTGCAGATGCTGCAGATATGTTCACTGGAGACAAAGGTCCAGGACATCATGGGTCCATGGTTTGACCCTGAGCCAGCTGAGCCACCAGGATGCCCCAGATTTTTCCCCTTGCCCTTCTCAGAGTCTGTGTGCACTCAACTGCTGCCGTCTTCACCAATCAGATTGTTGTTTTTAAATGATTTGTGGCCCTCTGCCTGACTAATGGATGTTCATGCAGTGAATCATGGCAGCAGCCCAGCGGCCAATCGCTGCAACGCAAGTTTACATGTATGGTATCCAAGGAAAAAACCAGAGAGTATGTGTGTGTGTGTGTGGTAGAGGGAGCATAGGAAAGACTGGAGAGTGAGCGAGAGAGAGAGGGAGAGAGAGAAAGAGAGAAAGAGAGAGAGAGAGAGAGAGAGAGAGAGAGAGAGAGAGTCATGGAAGAGCAGGCATGGCCTGGGAAGTGAACTTGCTGCACAGCTGACCCTTTGGGGAATTTACTGTATGCAAATAATGTCTAAATATATAACAACCATGCTAGAAAACAGAGATCTGAAAAGATGCAAATTGTAGGTGTGGATCCATACAGTAATGTTGTAGTTAAAATTAATGGACTAATATGGTAGATTTGTTTCCAAATTTAGTACACTTTCTTGTCTTTAGTCCAAACTCCACTCCAAGCTGTAGCTTGAGTCAGCTCAGTTAACATATGACTATTATTGACTGATATTACATATATATTGCTCTTTGGCGTGTTAATGTTAAAGTGGAACTACTAGCCAGCACTAACTACAAGCCACATTGGCTATTGTGAAAATGTGCTGTGTAACCCAGACAAAAATCGCTAGCTGACAAGATGCTATGTTTAAGCTAACTGTCTGACACTAAATATAAAGCTTAGGGAGAAAAGGGACAGTGACTCAGGAGTAATGTACAGTAGTCTAGCTGTCTAACAGTCTTTCAGCTGCCAAAAACCTGTAAACACCCCATTAACTTTCACCCTTTGTCAAATCTCATCTGCTCAGCCACATGGCAAAGTCCTCAGTTTTCCAGGCTTTGGAGTTCCCTCTCTCTGGGGAAGGACTGCTGAATCTGCCAATGTCAGCTGATATTACCGATCAAAAGTTACAGATTTTGATACATTTCATCATCTGAATGGTTGGCCTGAGTAATTACAGTCTGTAATAATATTAAACTTATATAAGATGATTTGTACTTGTCATCTATCCGAATTCTTTCACCACAGCAAGACCTACATATGTTCACACTTCTGTGTCAGTCTACGTTTGTGTGTGTGTGTGTGTGTGCGTGTGTGTGTGTGGCCTACATATATATGCCATAATTCATGCAGTTATAATTGTTGATGTCTTTGATCTCCCAGGTCTCTCTCTCTCTCTCTCTCTCTCTCTCTCTCTCTCTCACACACACACACACACAACATCCTAAAGAATCTCCTCATCTATACTCTATCTACAGACACATACAAACACACACAGGCAAACATATGCACACCATCCAAAAGAGAACCCCTCATCTATACATTGACCAAAGACAGACCAGACAGACAGACAGACAGACACACACACACACACACACACACACACACATGCACACACACACAACGTCCCAGTTCCCTGGGCGCCAGTCAGTCAGACAGCTGAGGTAT
Source organism: Centroberyx affinis (assembly GCF_046629955.1). Classification (NCBI taxonomy): domain Eukaryota; kingdom Metazoa; phylum Chordata; class Actinopteri; order Beryciformes; family Berycidae; genus Centroberyx; species Centroberyx affinis. The sequence continues at coordinate 8,155 of NW_027284793.1, read as the reverse complement.
AAATAGTCCGCTGGCTAAAGTTCCCCTTGACAGAAACACAGAAGGAGTGGACCCCTCTGAAATGTCTCTGCTAATCTGATTATTGTAAACACATGTAATCAAAAAAGTATCACTTGTTTTTTTCTTAACCCATTTTAATTCATCTGTATCATTTTGTATTGATTATTTGAGTGGCTCATGGCTGTTGTTTGTTTTATCATTGCACAGAACTTTATAACACTGCTTTGAATAGTGCCTACTACTCCAATGGAGCAGCATGACCTGAATATGTAATAATAAGGTAAAAAAAAATGATGTGACATGAGCTAATTTGTGAGAAATGCATTTTAATAAGCACTGAAATACATTGCAGCTGCATACTATACATTATTACGTCTTAAGAAACATTTGGTGCTCAAGCTCATTTATCAAATAACTTTTTGCCAAGGATACCAACATCCATTAATGTCTTTCATCCTGGGGTGCATTCAAAACATTCAGAGCGAGAATTTTTTAAACTAGTCAACGGTTTGTGTGATCCAAACACACAAGTGTGCATGTGTTACAGTCCCATTTCAGGCTCATAATTTAGAAAAGGCTTTAAAGCATAAATTGTATGCTTGAAATTTTTATACTGAAATCCAAGCCAAAGAAATAACAGACAACGTTGTCTGCAGCTTCCTGAGAATCAAATTCAGAAGCAAGTTTCAGGCTTTTTTCCCCTAATATACTGTATTCTATGAAAGTGATCCTAAGATGGAATCGGGATCCCATGACGACAATGTCCGTTCCTCGTTGTTTCTTCCTAGGTTCCCTCAGAAACAGACCAAAACATCAGTTGATTTACCATGGTGCCATCTTCTGGTCAAACAGAGTATTGCAGTATGTGCCCATGTATAAAAGTGGTCTATTCTATTCTATTCTATTCTATTCTACTCTATTCTATTAATTTCCCCTGTGTCAATGTGAAAACATAGTAAAAGCTGTCACGGCTTTTCTCCCTTAGTGCAACATTGACATATCCTTTGTGTATCTTGAATGTTTTAACAAAGTGATACCTCCACTAACGCTCTGCACAAAGCTTCTGGTTTAACAGAAAACCAACAGTCTCAACTGCAGGACTGTGGGGCACAACGCTTTCTGTAGTTGGTTTGTAGTCTTTCTTACTGTTCCTCAATGGTTTCCAAATGAAACACATAACCAGCCGTCATATAAGTGATCTTACCTGCACATAACTATGCAGTTAAAATGTTTGTGATTACTTTTACCTTGCCATGCTGCTCGAATACTACAGAAAAAAGCTATAAATAAAAACAAAGAACAAAGAATATGTATAGTGTTCCATTGATAAGGTAGTATGTTTTAAATGTATACTGTTACACTGTCTGAGCCTTGTTGTCTTGTGCTATGTGCGTCATATCTCATGTGAAGCTCGACATACTGACAACTTCAGTTGTCAGTATGTCTCTGCACCAATGTCAACAAGAAATTCCTGTATATATGTTGTATATAGCAAGCTAAGTGATTTTGATTCTTTCTTTGTTAGAAGTATGTACTATTTTCTACTCGGATGTGTTAGCCCCAATGCTAACAAGTAGAGCTGATTCATGAGATGAAGTATATTTTTGATGAAAGTTACACCGTAACTTCCCTGGTGTGTCTCTTGGCTCAATTTGTGTGGCCTACAGGAGTGATTATGAGTGGATCATCACCAATGAAGACACCCACTATAGGGTAGAGCTTAGGCCTGCTAATTAAAGAACTGCCAGCCAAAGAATAGAAAAGAGCTTTCAGTGGTGGTACACTCTCACTGAAGGTGCAGCCCCTGAAAGAGTGGATCAGAGCCCTGGCACCCACATCATAGAAGGAAACCTCTCCCTCCTCATAATCGACAAACACACCAACCCTCTCGGGCTTCTGCCTCAGGTACAAGGGAAGAGACGGGTGAGTATTAACATAATACTGCTCCTCGAATTCACTGTGCAACCCAGTCATAGTCCAGAATCCAAACTCTGTGGAGGGAAGGAAAAGCAAATTTCTGTCAAAGGAGTCTCTGCCCACTCCCACTACCCAACTTGTCGTCCCTCTGAGCTGAACCTCATAGTAGAACTTGCCTGAGGAAAAGCCCTCTTTTCCAAAGACGTAGGGTTGATATTTAAATCTTCTTGGGCTGTGAGAGAAAATCATCTGTTGGCTTTGGGAACACCTCACTTGTTTCCCATCCTCAGACAGGATGAAATTGCAGTATGCTGTGTCGGCATCCAGAGTCACATCCACTGCATAGCACTGCTGAATCATCATCAGCTTGTCTAGAGGCAGATTCTCCATCTCTTTTCTGAGGGTCGTCATCTGTTCTTTAACTGTACCGGTCTCTTTACCTGCTTTACAGCCATCATACAGTTTGACTTCTCTGGAAAGATTCTCTATCTCTTGACTGAGTGTCTTTTCCAGCTGAGCCACTGCTTTTCTCACTGTCCCCACACATAGGCAACTTTGAAGACCGATGTCAAAGCAGTCTTCGGTGGATCGAGGGGTGGGAAGGGACAGCAGGCTCCACACGAGGTCGAGGGGGGCCTCAATGTGTGGAGGGTCACAGAGGGGTGGGAGGTTGCCCAGGAAGTCGAGGAGGTCCTTAGTGTATGGAGGGTCGTGGGGGGATGGCAGGCTCTGCAGGAGGCGGAGGTGGTCCTCAGTGTGTGTGAGTGGCTCCAGTTCAGTTCTCCTCCTCTTGAGCTCAGTGATGCCCTGCTCCAGCTCTGTGATGAAGTCTTTAGCCTGTTTCTCTGCTACTTTCTGCTTCTCCTCAATCACCTCAATCAGCTCAGCCTGGTTTCTTCCTAGGGAGGCCACCAGAGCGGTGAAAACCTCAACAACATCTGCTACCTCTTTCTCTGCATCTTTCTTGCTCTGTTTTATTGAGCGTTTGATTTCCTGAATACTCCTGGATTTGGCTATTTCCATCTTTTTTATTTCTGACGTCACTGCCTCCAGCCAGGCCTTCCTCTCTCCGAACTCTTCCTCTAAAGGGACGGTTATATGTACTGCGTGGTCGTCTTTCAAGCACATGATGCAAACACACATCTGCTCCACCGTACAGAAGAACTCAAGTATCTTGTCGTGCTTCTTACACACCCTGTCCTCCAGGTTTGCCACGGGATCGATCACCTTGTGCTTCTTCAAGGCTGGGACTCTCTGATGAGGCTCCAGGTGAGGCTGGCAGTAAGAGGCCAGACACACCAGGCAAGTCTTCAGCGCCTTGAGCTTCACCCCAAGGCAGACGTCACATGGCACCTGCCCTGGTTTGGCAGGGGATTCATCTCTACCTCTCACGCTCATCTGCTTGAAACGCTCCACGATCTCTCTGTATCCCGTGTTGACCCGAAGCTCGGGTCTTCGGTAGAACGTCTCCTTGCACAGCGGACACTGACTCAGGTCAAGGCTGGCCCAGTACCCTGTGATGCAGGCCTTGCAGAAGTTGTGTCCACATGGCGTAGAGACGGGCTCAGTGAACACATCCAGGCAGATCGAACACAGGAACTGATCTTCACACAGGAGGCTGCTGGCTGAGGCCATGTCTAGAGTAGAGTACAGTACAGTACAGTACAGTAAGGAGAGGCGTTAAATACATAATCAGATTTTAATTCCATTTCAAACCCTAAGAAATATATATAAATTGAGTAGGCACCATCTAAATTTCAGGATGTAATTTCCCTATCTATCATGAGGTCAGTTTTCATGGGTACTTGAATTTTGGTACTCGGATTTGTGTTGCGTAGCTAGTAGCGCCCAACAGATGCATGTGGAAATTGCGGGTCAGGGCTTCTGTCATTGCTATGTACCTATTAAATCAAGATAATTTGCACTTCAGACATCATCTGGCAAAGCATAGACAACATGACTTCACGCAAGATATTTCCAGCGCAGCTACAATGGGGCAACGGTAAACGTCCATTTTGCACCAATATTAAACAACCATACTGGGAGAAATCCATCATAGAAGAGGAAGAGATACCAATTTCTCCACCAGCAGAAGCTTCAATATTCCAGAATGCAATGCAACCACACCGACATGCTGCTTTTAGTTCAGTTATTAACTAAACACAGGGCATTCTGGGAAATGTAGGAAACCACAAACTGAAGTAGAAGTAGACAAGGTGGACTGACAGAATTACAACACTTAACTCCTGGAATGCACTGATCATCACAGATTGGTGATATATAGGCTAACAGTCTATCTGAGGGTGGAATTTTCCTTTAACAGAGGTAGCATAAGACTTCTACTGTAGGTGACTGATGCAATAGGGCAACAGTACAAAGTCCATAGACATATATAGACAGATTATTGTCCCTGGTGTCTCCTGAAGTCCTCTGCATTACTGTCTGGTAAAGGGACAGCGCTTGTGGGAGAAGATGGGGTTCCAGGCGTTGGGGCGCTTTGGAGAGGGCACATTCTCAACCTTTTTCATATCAAGGACCCCTAATTCAGTCCACACTAGGGCCACGGACCCCCATGTGATGAGATTTTGTCTCTCAGACCCAAATCCGAGAATATTTTTATTGTCAGATATGATTTTGTCCAGAAATGTATGACTATCTGCATTGTAGGTAGAGAGATAACAGTGAAACTATGATCAATACAGTCATTCTTCTACATTCTCTAATTGTGTTCAGTTCTTGTAAATGAAATAATGCTGAAGTTTAACAATTCATTAGTTTGCTGGGGACCCCCTGGAACCCACTCAAGGACCACTGGTGGTCCCCGGACCCCACGTTGAGAACTACTGCTCTAAATTACATGCATTGGGTGGGGCCCAGTGTCACATAGTATCAGGCCTTCATTCCTTGTAGCTCCCCTGCCCTGCAGCTGAGCAGTTGTCCCAACCGTGGCCGTTTATCTTTAGTTTAGGCACCTTTAGGAGAACTAAAGCATTGCTGTAGCCTCGACTTTTACACTGGAGGATATGAAAGCAAAAGCCGTTATTATACCAGCGCATCCAATTTGATTATAGCTCAGCGCTTTACACTCAGTTTCAAACTGCGACGGAGGCTCCCAATGCGCCAGTGGTGCGCGAAACCCCAGAAAACAGTAGTTTGAGCACATTAACGTAATGTAAAATCACGAAACGTCAGCACTTGGAGTCAGTCCATTTTGGACCACGCTTGATTAATCATGGGAGTCGTCAGTTTCTGGCGGTCTCCAAACACACAACAGCTCAAACGAAAAGTAACTAAAATACTCCTGTAGTGTGTTAGTGGGTCTAACGTAGGCTACTGTCATAACTGTGAATTTATGGTGACCTTGTCAAAGTTATGGTATTTCATCTCCTGTGTTTCCATTATGTTATTCCTAGGGACTTACGTAGGTTATCGTTTTGCTGTAATGCTTAGATATCCTTCTAAAATTCATTACAGAATTACTAAGGGAGATGCCCGTAAACATCCAATAAGACCAGTAAGGATCAGACGAGCCAGACTTTACCTGCAGGAATGTCAATGTTGTCTGTTCTCTTTATGTAGAAACTACCCGAAAAAGTTTTTCCCTTGTTGACGGTAATGTTTAATTTCTTGGAAATTACACAGATGTCCCTCCCTTCATCTTCTCCCTCCTCCTCCTATAGTCCCTCCTCTCATCCTGTATAAACTTACTAAAAAGCCACTTTGGTAACATTGCTCGCTCAGTCAAGAATAATTTTTAATTCAGTATATCTGTCTATCCTCAGTACATCTTCAGTGGGCCTATATGTATGTTCTTTTAAGACGTCAAAACTATCATAAAAAAAATAAAAATAAAATAATGAAGACATCCAGCAAACTATGTAAGGAGTAATACATATCCCTTATTTATTCAAGAATCAATAAGCCATATTTAAATAATAGAGGACTTATTTTAAAAAACAATGATCCAAACCAAATTTGTATTATGTAAATATAAATTATGAACGGTTACATCTTATCATCATATCAAGCAAAAAAATGTGCTCATTTTCATCTTATCACCACAAATACAGACATCTAGCAGCATCTTCTAAACTATTCATTACAAGTAGCCTACCTATACAAGGCAATATATTATTTTCAGCTTTTCAACTCATATTTCAGTAATACATGAGCAACTTTGGATATTGGTTCTCAGGAATTCATTAGCCCATCAATTATATTTTTTGACTGGCCAAAACATACTTTGGATATAGTATTTGCAGATACATGTTGTCAACACAGTGGAAAAAAAGGGATAAAATGTATGTCCAGTGTCAAAAATATATTTTGAATGAACATCTACACTAGGCTACTTTTTTTTTTACAAAAAATATATTTTTTTAGCTGACATTTTCTGAAGTACACGTGAAATCTGTTTTTGTGGTGGGGATCATCATGCCACATAAGGAAGCTGATACTGTGAGAAGGATTCACGCTGCTGTCCTAACTTCTCTCACACACTAGATGGCATTAGATAATGAATTCCCATTGAACATACAGTACCTATCTATCTATCTATCTATCTATCTATCTTAGCTGTGTATATGACATATACTGTATATTAAAACCACACACTGAATGAAATTAGGACAAGACATGTTTTAAACAATTTTTATTCCAGTGGTTTGAATTTGGAAACTTTTTTCAGAGTGCAGAGGGGGAACACAACTGTTAGAGTCTCTCAGTGAGAATAAGTTGGTACCCTTACATTATATAATGTATATTTTGGGGTCAAAGAAATCCAAAGGCAGGTTAGGGTTGGGGTTGCACATCACTTTGTTAGATTGTTAGACACTGGCCCTAAGGAGAGGATTGAGAAATCGTAAATATTCAGGATTTTTAGGAGTATAATTACAATTTTTCATAAAGAAAATGAAATATGCACTCTGGTAAAGTAGATGGTGGCATAAACTTTACTAAGTTGTTTGTCATTAAAAAACAAGCAGAGCAAGTCTGTGAATGCAACAATTCTGTTAAAGATCGATTTGTGTATAGTTATGACAGGTTTTAAGGCAAAAATCAGCTGTATGTGCATGTCTGTATGCATGTCATGAGCTATAGCTGGAGTGTGTGTGTGTATAAGTGTGTGTGTGTGTGTGTCAGTGAATGCGCATCATAAGCCATGGGAAGTGCCCGGTGCGCTGCATGCCGAAGGTGCTGATGAAGAAATTGAGGATAGTGGTGATGAAGACGATGATGGTCGTTACGTTGTTCAGGTAGTCCAGACGCCTCTGCAGGGTGGAGTTATTCAGGTCCCGGCGGCCTGCGACACACACACACACACACACACACACACACACACACACACACACACACACAGACACAGACACAGACACACACACAAAGCACATAGACAATAGAGAAACACAGGAAAACACTGAAACTGCAATGGACAAACTTTGAATTAAAGGCCAGAACTTCAGTGGACACCCAACTCACGTACACACATGCATAAGCACACACACACACACACACACACGCATAAGCACACACACACACACACACACACACATAAACAACTGTACCCTGTAATAAAACTTCATGTCAACCAACCAACCAATCTACAGCACAACAATACAGCAGGCATGGCACAGGCTTCTGTCCAGTCACTACACTTTATTCAGCTTGTGTACATTTCCACATGGTAAAAGAATAGAAACAACAAGTTTAATCCAAATGTTTGCAGAATTTCAAAAACGTTTTTCTTTTTTTAAACTCTATTAGCTTGGGACTCATGGAGAAATATTCTCCATGGTCTCTCTCTGGAATCAGCCTCATAAAGCTTTGTACTCTTGTTACTGTATTTGGGGACCAACCAAGTAAAGGCCAATGATCCATTTGTAGTTTAGTACTACAGTTTAAAGCAGTTTAAAGTAAATCATCAAAAACTACGTTGTCGAAAGATGTTTATGTCAGTTTTCCCATTGCAGGCTTCCAAACAAAGAGGAAAGAATACAGAAACATGAGCGCAAGCATATAAAACAGTTTGAGATACAAATAATGCAACACACAGACAATTTTAGAAAGAAAAATTCACTAGAGCAAATAAAGTGACACAATAGCTGCTAATTTGGTTAAATTGTAGATAGTTTAGTTGGATTATAGTCTGAAACCAGCATTTAAAAAGCCTGAAGCCTGAAGAATACATAGAAGAATATATTTGGATTAAGTGATATAATATACAGACAAAGGTGAATTG
>NW_027284792.1:0-13061 GCF_046629955.1 Centroberyx affinis | reverse complement strand
CTAATGTCGGCAGGTATGTGTGTGTAGAGTGTGTTAGTGTGTGTTGCAGTGTGTTACAATGTGTTACACTGCGTTACAGGGTGTACAGTGTGTCAGTGTGTGTTACACTGTGTTACACTGCGTTAATGTGTGTACAGTGTGTTAGTGGGTGTTACAGTGTGTTACAGTGTGTTACACTGCGTTACTGTGTGTTAAACTGTGTTACTGTGTGTACAGTGTGTTACAGTGTGTTACAGTGTGTTACACTGCGTTACTGTGTACAGTGTGTCAGTGTGTGTTGCAGTGTGTTACACTGTGTTGCTGTGTGTGCAGTATGCGTTACAATGTGTTACACTGCATTACTGTGTGTACAGTGTGTCAGTGTGTGTTACAGTGTGTTACACTGTGTGTACAGTGTGTCAGTGTGTGTTGCAGTGTGCTACAGTGTGTTACACTGTGTTACACTGAGTTAATGTGTGTACAGTGTGTCAGTGTGTGTTGCAGTGTGTTACACTGTGTTGCTGTGTGTGCAGTATGCGTTACAATGTGTTACACTGCATTACTGTGTGTACAGTGTGTCAGTGTGTGTTACAGTGTGTTACACTGTGTGTACAGTGTGTCAGTGTGTGTTGCAGTGTGCTACAGTGTGTTACACTGTGTTACACTGAGTTAATGTGTGTACAGTGTGTCAGTGTGTGTTACGGTGTGCTACACTGCGTTACTGTGTGTACAGTGTGTCAGTGTGTGTTACAATGTGTTACAGCGTGTTACACTGCGTTACTGTGTGTACAGTGTGTCAGTGTGTGTTACAGTGTGCTGCACTGCGTTAATGTGTGTACAGTGTGTGAGTGTGTGTTACACTGTTACACTGCATTAATGTGTGTACAGTGTCAGTGTGTGTTACAGTGTGTTACAGTGTGTTACACTGTGTTACACTGTTAATGTGTGTACAGTGTGTCAGTGTGTTAAGTGTGTTACACTGCGTTACACTGCGTTACTGTGTGTACAGTGTGTCAGTGTGTGTTACAGTGTGCTGCACTGCGTTAATGTGTGTACAGTGTGTCAGTGTGTGTTACACTGCGTTAATGTGTGTACAGTGTGTCAGTGTGTGTTACAGTGTGTTACAGTGTGTTACACTGTGTTAATGTGTGTACAGTGTGTCAGTGTGTGTCAGTGTGTGTTACAGTGTGTTACACTGCGTTACACTGCGTTACTGTGTGTACAGTGTGTCACTGTGTGTTACAGTGTGCTGCACTGCGTTAATGTGTGTACAGTGTGTCAGTGATACACTGTGTTAATGTGTGTACAATGTGTCAGTGTGTGTCAGTATGTGTTACAGTGTGTTACACTGCGTTACACTGCGTTACTGTGTGTACAGTGTGTCAGTGTGTGTTAGTGTGTTACAGTGTTACACTGTGTTAATGTGTGTACAGTGTGTCAGTCTGTGTCAGTATGTGTTACAGTGTGTTACACTGCGTTACACTGCGTTACTGTGTGTACAGTGTGTCAGTGTGTGTTACAGTGTGTTACACTGCGTTACTGTGTACAGTGTGTCAGTGTGTGTTACACTGCGTTACTGTGTACAATGTGTCAGTGTGTGTTACAGTGTGTTACACTGCGTTACTGTGTGTACAGTGTGTCAGTTTGTGTTACAGTGCGTTACAGTGTGTTACACTGTGTTACTGTGTGTTACACTGTGTCAGTTAGTGCTACAGTGTGTTACACTGCGTTACTGTGTGTACAGTGTGTCAGTGTGTGTTACAGTGTGTTACAGTGTGTTACACTGTGTTACTGTGTGTACTGTGTGTCAGTGTTTGTTGCAGTGTATTACAATGTCTTACTCTGTGTTACTGTGTGTACAGTGTGTCAGTGTGTGTTACAGTGCGTTACAGTGTGTTACACTGTGTTACTGTGTGTTACACTGTGTCAGTTAGTGCTACAGTGTGTTACACTGCGTTACTGTGTGTACAGTGTGTCAGTGTGTGTTACAGTGTGCTGCACTGCGTTAATGTGTGTACAGTGTGTCAGTGTGTGTTACACTGCGTTAATGTGTGTACAGTGTGTCAGTGTGTGTTACAGTGTGTTACAGTGTGTTACACTGTGTTAATGTGTGTACAGTGTGTCAGTGTGTGTTAGTGTGTTACAGTGTGTTACACTGTGTTAATGTGTGTACAGTGTGTCAGTCTGTGTCAGTATGTGTTACAGTGTGTTACACTGCGTTACACTGCGTTACTGTGTGTACAGTGTGTCAGTGTGTGTTAGTGTGTTACAGTGTGTTACACTGTGTTAATGTGTGTACAGTGTGTCAGTCTGTGTCAGTATGTGTTACAGTGTGTTACACTGCGTTACACTGCGTTACTGTGTGTACAGTGTGTCAGTGTGTGTTACAGTGTGTTACACTGCGTTACTGTGTACAGTGTGTCAGTGTGTGTTACACTGCGTTACTGTGTACAGTGTGTCAGTGTGTGTTACAGTGTGTTACACTGCGTTACTGTGTGTACAGTGTGTCAGTGTGTGTTACAGTGTGTTACAGTGTGTTACACTGTGTTACTGTGTGTACTGTGTGTCAGTGTTTGTTGCAGTGTGTTACAATGTCTTACTCTGTGTTACTGTGTGTACAGTGTGTCAGTGTGTGTTACAGTGCGTTACAGTGTTACACTGCGTTACACTGCATTACTGTGTTGTTGGGCCACGCCATAAGGTGAAACAAAAGAAAACTAATTAAAACAATAGGGCCAGAATCTGTGGCCTAACAAGAAAACCAAAAGCCTTAACTCTAGCCCACCCGCTGGGCTGGATCTCAGACAAAGGAAAAGCAGCGCCAAAAATTCCAACTGGCCCTGAAGTTCACACCTAGGTGTGAACTGGCTGGAATTCAAACTCCGGTCTCTCATTGGACGAGACTCGGGCGAGCCCCGGGATCCCCTATGACGTCACGGAGGATATAAATTCCAGGAGCTACCTTTCCGCATCGCCCCTTCTTGCGACTCCGTTGCTATACAAGGTGGTACATTTTAACGTTCAAACTGTTTCTTTTGTTTAAGCCAAGGCACAGTCTTCAACTCGCTGGACGAGCCCAGACTGTTTAGTGTTCCCCATAACACTATTTGGATCCAGAAGGATTAGATTAGCTGTTTGTGTATCCGGCAATCTAACTCCTTGCGCGCATCTGTATGAGTAACCAGTGCGCACAGCCGACCTGCAGAAGTGGACTGGAAGAGACTACAGCTGAGGACACTCCTTCCCTCCAAGAAGATAACGTAAGGATACGTTAGTCTACCAAGTCGACTCCTGGCTGAAATCGTTCGCTGCCTACAAGGAAAGTCAGCTGACCGTTGCTCCGTGCGAGGAGAAATAACGGTCCCGCCGCGCCGACCCGCCTGGGGAACCCCACCGGCTCGACCCGACGAAAACACACACCAAATCACTCGAGAGTGATTTTCCCAAGTAAGAGGCTTTGGTTCTGGGCAGAGACTAGTATAGGTGTGTTATTAAAGCTTTACTGATCAGAAGCTACTGTTGTGCGTATTGGGAAGCGCATTGGACCGCCGTGTCCATATTATGCTGTGAAACCTATCATTAAGCTTGCTGCTTGATTTGATTGTAACGTTTGAAGCTGAATGTGTGCCATTGCATGTCACTGGACTTGCAATTGTGTTTATCGCCACGTAGAGAGCCAATATACTGCATTTTACTAGCTCAAAGACCAGTAACCCGGTGTACTACTTCCCAGTTGTACCCCGAGTTTCTGTGCGGTAAAAGGCTGTTATTGGTGCTTTAGACGGCGAGTGCTCCCCTCTATTCTTGCTCTTTCTCTCTCTCTCTTACTAACACACACACACCTGAGGAGTAGAGGGTGTTGGTTTTAGCCGCCTAATTCCAACCCCATCTTGATTCCAAAACTCCTCTTTGTTCAAACTGTGCCGCCATCTTGAACTCTCGCGAGACGTCCCACCCACGTGGTCACGTCCGCCATCTTTCTCTCTCTCTCTCTCTTCTCCCTTTTACACACACATACATATAACTCCCTACATGCCATTATATTGTTTATGTCTTTTATGCTTGCTAGTTTAGATCCATAGTTATAGTTGTGTAATACTGATTGATTAACTGAAGTGTTATTGATTATTAATTGATATTACTAAAGTAAATAAACGCTGTTATATCTTTAAAGAGAAGTTGTCTGTGATTTCTTATGCATATGTGTTGTGGTAACTGCTGGTTGTGAGGGCCTGTGTACGAATTCACCCTTCACTGTTCACTCATAAAGGTACAGTGGTACTCAAACACTGTCATTTGGGGGTGAACAGCCATTTTGAGACTGACTTAAAGGTACGGTTATTGGTCCCTGATTCCAGGGTGGTGCCCCGTAATATTGACTCCCGTCAATAATTTTATGAATAATTAATAATTCCATAATTATTAATTATTAATTGCTAATAACCAAACCTGCCCCTATCAAAGCCCAACAGTGTGTACAGTGTGCCAGTGTGTGTTACAGTGCGTTACAGTGTTACACTGCATTACACTGTGTTACTGTGTGTACAGTGTGTCAGTGTGTGTTGCAGTGTGTTACAATGCGTTACACTGTGTTACACTGCGTTACTGTGTGCACAGTGTGTCAGTGTGTGTAACAGTGTGTTACAGTGTGTTACACTGCGTTGCTGTGTGTACAGTGTGTTAGTGTTTGTTACAGTGCGTTAGTGTGTTACACTGTTACTGTGTGTTACACTGTGTCAGTGTGTGCTACAGTGTGTTACACTGCGTTACTGTGTGTACAGTGTGTCAGTGTGTGTTACAGTGCATTACAGTGTTACACTGCATTACACTGTGTTACTGTGTGTACAGTGTGTCAGTGTGTGTTGCAGTGTGTTACAATGTGTTACACTGCGTTACACTGTGTTACACTGCGTTACTGTGTGCACAGTGTGTCAGTGTGTGTAACAGTGTGTTACAGTGTGTTACACTGCGTTACTGTGTGTACAGTGTGTCAGTGTTTGTTACAGTGCGTTAGTGTGTTACACTGTTGTTGTGTGTTACACTGTGTCAGTGTGTTCTACAGTGTGTTAGACTGCGTTACTGTGTGTACAGTGTGTCAGTGTGTGTTACAGTGCATTACAGTGTTACACTGCATTACACTGTGTTACTGTGTGTACAGTGTGTCAGTGTGTGTTGCAGTGTGTTACAATGTGTTACACTGCGTTACACTGTGTTACACTGCGTTACTGTGTGCACAGTGTGTCAGTGTGTGTAACAGTGTGTTACAGTGTGTTACACTGCGTTACTGTGTGTACAGTGTGTCAGTGTTTGTTACAGTGCGTTAGTGTGTTACACTGTTACTGCGTGTTACACTGTGTCAGTGTGTTCTACAGTGTGTTACACTGCGTTACTGTGTGTACAGTGTGTCAGTGTGTGTTACAGTGCATTACAGTGTTACACTGCATTACACTGTGTTACTGTGTGTACAGTGTGTCAGTGTGTGTTGCAGTGTGTTACAATGTGTTACACTGTGTTACACTGCGTTACTGTGTGCACAGTGTGTCAGTGTGTGTAACAGTGTGTTACAGTGTGTTACAGTGTGTTACACTGCGTTACTGTGTGTACAGTGTGTCAGTGTTTGTTACAGTGCGTTAGTGTGTTACACTGTTGCTGTGTGTTACACTGTGTCAGTGTGTTCTACAGTGTGTTACACTGCGTTACTGTGTGTACAGTGTGTCAGTGTGTGTTACAGTGCATTACAGTGTTACACTGCATTACACTGTGTTACTGTGTGTACAGTGTGTCAGTGTGTGTTGCAGTGTGTTACAATGTGTTACACTGCGTTACACTGTGTTACACTGCGTTACTATGTGCACAGTGTGTCAGTGTGTGTTGCAGTGTGTTACAATGTGTTACACTGCGGTACACTGTGTTACACTGCGTTACTGTGTGCACAGTGTGTCAGTGTGTGTAACAGTGTGTTACAGTGTGTTACACTGCGTTACTGTGTGTACAGTGTGTCAGTGTTTGTTGACCATGTTAAAATGTCTTGCACTGCATTACTGTGTGTACAGTGTGTCAGTGTGTGTTACAGTGCGTTAGTGTGTTACACTGTTACTGTGTGTTACACTGTGTCAGTGTGTGTTGCAGTGTGTTACAATGTGTTACACTGCCTTACACTGTGTTACACTGCGTTACTGTGTGCACAGTGTGTCAGTGTGTGTAACAGTGTGTTACAGTGTGTTACACTGCGTTACTGTGTGTACAGTGTGTCAGTGTTTGTTGACCATGTTACAATGTCTTGCACTGCGTTACTGTGTGTACAGTGTGTCAGTGTGTGTTACAGTGCGTTAGTCTGTTACACTGTTACTGTGTGTTACACTGTCAGTGTGTGCTACAGTGTGTTACACTGCGTTACTGTGTGTACAGTGTGTCAGTGTTTGTTGCAGTGTGTTACAATGTCTTACACTGCGTTACTGTGTGTACAGTGTTTCAGTGTGTGTTACACTGTGTTACACTGCGTTAATGTGTGTACAGTGTGTCAGTGTGTGTTACAGTGTGTTACAGTGTGTTACACTGTGTTACTGTGTACAGTGTGTCAGTGTGTGTCAGTGTGTCAGGGTGTTTTACAGTGTGTTACACTGTGTTACTGTGTGTACAGTTTGTCAGTGTGTTACACTGCGTTACTGTGTGTACAGTGTGTCAGTGTGTGTTACACTGTGTTACACTGTGTTACTGTGTAGTGTGTCAGTGTGTGTTACAGTGTGTTACACTGTGTTACTGTGTGTACAGTTTGTCAGGGTGTGTTACAGTGTGTTACACTGCGTTACTGTGTGTACAGTGTGTCAGTGTGTGTGTGTGTGTGTGTTGTCGTGTCACTGGTAACAGGGAAAGCAAGAGAAGCGTTGTATCCAGTGCTGGGAATGGCCAGATATATGGAGATCCTGGGTATCATCATCCAGAAAATCAACAAATATGGGCAATATAATGCATGCGCCTAGTAGATTAGTCAACTGCTTTTCCCCACTGTAATTCTGATCATATGATTTCTGCTTGTAGAATATAACATTCAGAACACTGGGCCTGTTTTCACAGAGATTCTCAAAGTAAGATACCTGATCTATTCTTACATCTACTCCTTGGTGATCTTCCTTATTCCATTTCAAAAAAGAAAACTGTTCACAGACTTACCCTAGTTCTTTAAGAAGCTTTATGAATATTGCCCTTTTTTACTTTTTATGCCACTGTGAATTTTACAAGCAGACAGATAAGATTAAGCTTGTGCAGTGAATCTGTCAGTTCAATAATACTTTTCCTCATGAAATCACTGGCACCTTTTGGGCTATGCACTGATGTGCATGGGTACACACACACACACACACACACACACACACACACACACACACACACACACACACACACACACACACACACACACACACACACACACACACGCATTACTTTTTATCTGCAAGTATATATGAGAGAGAAAGAGAGGGATATAGGCTACTTGAAATGTACAAAACTTACATTTTTTCCAGCTGGTAGATGGGATCAACTTGCATTTCCTAACATTTCCAAGTTGTGCGTCGTGGTCAGTGCGTCCCTCTTCAAACGAGTCAAACGTATGCTCCTCTCTGATTGGTTGCTTAAATTTGGGGTATATACAGCGGGCAATTGACCTCTGAGGTTCCACCCAAACTCAGGCTCAGGAAATATTCTTTCTATGGCCGTAGCAACTGGCACAATCAAAATAAATCACAATAATTTTAATATCAAACAGACATTTGGGCATTCTCTAACTGTTACACGTTTGATATGAATTTACTGCAGCGCCTTTCATGTTTTAGCAAGAGCAAAAAAATTTTATGCAACAGTTTAACGATCGCAGAGATGCCTGAGTGGGGGATAAAAAATAAAAGTGGACAAGAGAAACTTAGTTTAGCTTATTTCATGTTTAGGTTTTAGGTTATTTATTACTTTCAGAGTCCTTCTTATCGCACAATGCACTTTAATGTGACTTATGTCTGTCTTGTTGTACACTGACGCATTTAACCAATTCCGATGTGTTGTCATTGGCGAATAAAGTGTGATTCTGATTGTGGGGTCATGATAGCTCTGCTTGCTGTTGAAGAAGAGGGCGAGGAGTCCATTCTGAAATGGAGAATGTAGCTAAAGTTAATGTTACTCAACAGGAAACTGTGGCATTGAGTCATGTTCAACTTGGAGCCCAGAAAAAGCATCACCAAGTGCACTGCGTCACGAACGTCAGCAGCATAATTTGAAGGAGATGTGTGCCTGCAGTAACCAAACCAAGAAAATATTTGAAAATTCTGGCTGGTAACTCTATTGGCTGAATGGGGAAAAGGTTGGTGGTGCCTGGTCCGCGGGGTTGACCTCTTCTGCAGCAGGAGGAACGAGGGTGGCTGGCTTGAGGAAAGCAGAAGGGCGACAGGACCAGGTGGGGTGGGCAGAAATGGCGCTTGTCCGGTAAGGAGGCAGCTGGTCAATCTTCTCCATCTTAGCTAAGGAAAAAGAGAGAGAGATATGATACTTGTAGTGAGACTTGCTCAGAACTGACCTGCCTAGGTTTATGCCGCCTCCTTTTACCAGGCCACTAATGTGCCCTGATGAGTGGCAGGTGTGTCTCACTGACTCTTGCTGAATCCAAATGTCCACCCTCCGGACACGTGGACTGAGCCTTCGCGGACTTCAGTCGTACGTACCGTGATGTGTTCAACGTCATCACGTCAAGTCTGTGAGGGCGCGAGACTGCAAGGCTATATAAGCCGCTGATAGACAGGCCTTGTTGCTGTGGAAACGTTGGAAGCAACAGTGTACATGGTGATCGCTGCAGTACTTGCGTATGTAATTGTTCTAAACCTTACACAATACCAGAGGCCAAGGGTTGTTTTACCTGACCGACAGCTTTTATAGGCTACCATCACTTAAAGACTACAATAATAAAATGCATTTTGATTACCTCTATAGCCTATACTTCTACATATTTCTGTGTCATGATGTGGTTGAATATTATTTCTGGCCTACATGATTCAAGTAACGTTTTAATAAAGTAATTGTTTTACACATTCATAATAAGATCTTTTTGTTTTTTTGTTCGGCAATTGGAAAAACTACAACGTCACGTCCTTATTGCAATGAATTGTGGGTAATTAAATCAGCGAAGTCCGGTGAAGTCTGCACCCCAAGCGGACTCTCTGGAAGTCTGCAGAAAGTCCGCTTGAGGCCTCTTGTGGACTGCAAAGTCTGCGAGTCTGCAAGTGCGGTGAAGTCTGATCAGATTTTGAAGACATTTGGATTCAGCTTCTGTGTCTGTGGGAGACGAGCCCCGCCGCCTGCTCCATGGCTCTGGCTGTGGTGCTGATTCTGCCTCTGGTGAGAAGCTGACTCAGACGAGGGCTGTCTGTGGTGCTGATGGGCTGGCGGTGACAGCGTCTCTCCATCACCATACCCTCTACACCCACTCGATGGCCAGGGCTTCCTTTTCCACCGCTGCGTAGCGAGATTCAGCCGAGAGCAGCTTCTTGCTGATAAAGATGACCGGATGCTGTTGCCCGCCAAACTGCTGCAAGAGGATGAAGACCCGGTTGAAGTCCGAGTTACCTCTGGTAATATTTGTCCAACCCTAAAAAGGCATGCACCTGAGTCTTGGTGGTGGGCACCAAGAAGTTGCGAACGGCTTCTATCGTCTTCTCCTGTGGCTGAGTAGCTCTCTGTTGATGTGGTAGCCCAGGTACTGTGCCTCCAGGAGCCCCAGACTACACTTCCAATCCATTTTTTAAGCAGGTTGACTGGTGCTAGGGAGACGGCTGCTGCTCCCAAGCTTCCGGTGGGTCAGGCTAAGGTGACATTAGGAGCTGTAGCAGGAGTAGACAGTGCTGGAGTGCAGCACCACCTCCAGGGGTTGTCCATGTCCTGCACTACCACCTGGTAGGTGAGAAGGTCTTCCTGGGTGTGAAGCTGACAGCTGGCAAGACATGCTTTGGGGTGAATGGGAGGGGGGCAAGTGCTGGGCTCAACAGCTGGTTTGTACTGGTGGAACCAACGTTCCGGCTTGGAGGCACCCTCCGGTTGACATTGCCCCATATATGGCCCCTCCCGCTGTGGTCTGTCTCTCCAGTAGTTAACTGGGTTAACTCTCTCTCCAGGGTGGCTTTGGCACATTGTCATGCTATACCAAGGAAGGGGCAGTGTGTCCTAGACCTTTCTTCAATTCTTCAGGCGCCGCTTGGAGGAATCCGTCCATAACTGCCCAGTCAACGATGTAGGCTGCGGTGACTTCCCCCAGCTGAAGCCAGCGATCAGTTATCCATTGGAATTGGACCATCATTAGGTTTCTCAGTGTGTAGTTCCAGGTGTGGAACTGTTGCGCTGATGTTGCTGGGCACATACCCACCCCAGGATTTTGGCCTTCAGACATAGCTGTGGCCTGTGGGGATCAGCGACTGGAAGGGAGTAATACACCTGCTGAGGAAGGGAGCAAGGATGGTGGCACAGTTGTGGCCCAGCACCCTTGTGCTGTAAAGCCCCTTTATAATTGGAGCGTTCTCTGATCTGATCTGATCTAACATTCTCGGATGGAAAACCCTCTCACTTTCTTCCTGACTTGCAACGATGCAGCAATAACAACAGCCATTCTGAATGGACTAACTCTTTGCGTACAATCTTTAGCTTTCAAAAGATCTTAACCACTGTAATAAACTGAGTGAGTCTGTCGAAGTGTTAATGAATTGGCTACAATCTCATTTTGCCTGGCCTCACCTACAAACTAGAAGGGCACTCGGAGAGCGCAGACCTCCGCCAAGGTTTGTGCTATTATTGCTTGTTCATGAGTCGGATCCAGATCCGCTCCAAAATTTAATGGGTTCTTCCTTGGCCCATGCTACACCCTTCCACTAAGTTTCATGAAAATTGGGCCAGTAGTTTTTCCGTAATCCTGCTAACAGACAAACAAACGGCACCGAAAACATAACCTCCTTGGCGGAGGTAATAAATATGTACACAAAATAATGAGATCTACATATGTATGACCATGACAGGTGCAAAGAGGCTTTATTTTTTTTACCAGCGCTTTAAGGCAGCTTTGCACACGGTTAGTGAATAGCATGGCTTTGTGATTCGGTCATTTTGGTGATATATTGCACTCTTTTCTGCTCATACCTTTACTGAATCTGGGCCTGTTTTCCCTAAATGCCCTTCTTTCTTTATTTACATATGCCCATTCACCAGCAAATGTCTTCCTCCGACATGTGGAGGGTTTGATGAGAGAGTTCATTATCAGTCTCTAAGTATTTCTCAGTGGGCTTCTTCAGTCTCCCGGAGCCTACCAAGTGTGTGTGTGTGTGTGTGTGTGTGTGTGTGTAGCAACTGTCCCTCCCCTCCCTGACTGAACATCAAACTGTTTGGTAAGCCTACAGGTGTTTTTCAACCAGAAAAGATTTCTCAATGCTTTGTAGTGGGCAAGATTTTACCTTTATCCACACTTTAACCAGAGCTTTGAAAAACCAACTGCGTCGCAAGAAGAAAGAGAACAGGGAGGGAGAGGAAGAAAGAGATAGAGGGAGGGAAGGGAAGGCATACCGTGATGTGATGAGTCAGTTTTCTTTTTTTTAAGGGATTCATTTTTCAGGGATTTCAGCTTTTTTGGACATGCAACTCCTGTTCCTTTTAAATGGAAGATTACTATGGCTAGATTGATATATGGGGCCAATATTGGTCTTTTATTAACAATCTGATCTGGTCCAGTCAGTGTGGTCCACCTCTGATATGATGGATATGATGCAGTTTGATTGATTACATATTTATTGTAGAATTGATCAATACTACATTGGTTGTCTATGCGCCCTAATAAGTTCACATTTTTAGTAAAAGTCCAATATCGACCCCATAAATAAGTCTAATCCTAGTTGGAATGCCAAAATTGTTTTGATTTTGATTGATTTTATTTTAGCCCATTGGCTAATCTTCCAAGAGTCCACATTAAAAACATTTAAGCATACAATAATTCATAATAATACAACACATAATTGTTGACACACACATATCATATACATACATTGGCACATATCCTGTATGGACCTACATATATACACATATTCATCTACATGTGTTCACATATAATAACAATACTCTACAAACCTACTGACAGTGCAATACAATAGTGTGATGATAACTACATTTGAATCTTGAAATCTTCAACAATCCAGCTGCCATACTGTTCTTGACAGTTATTGTAATGAATTCCATAATTTAACAGTTCTGAAAATAAAAGTCCGTCTTCCCATTTCAGTTTTTATTTTGGTAGTACATAATGATTTTTATCTCTTATTCTTATGTTAACTTGATGTTTATCACGTACTAATAACATTTGTCCTTAATACTAACTGGCTTTTTAAACTTTGGAATTTTTTAAATTAGTGCAATAGAATGTTGTCTCACATGCTCTACTACTGTATAATATATATAATATGTAGTTCACTCACTCCTTTTTCAAACCCACACCTTAAGCCCATTCTTGCTGCCTTCTTTAGTGCGATCTGCAGTCTCCTCATATCTCTCTGAGCTGCATGCCAAAATTGTTATGAGTTATTGTAATATTCAACGTCCAACACAGACAAGGCCTTTCTCCTGCTTTTTGTTTGGTTGTGATCTCCTGCCGGATGTTTGGATCCCTCATGCGCCTTTGAATTTTACTTTCCTAATGATGCAAACGGCTCAATACTTTTCAATTAGTGTGCATATGTATGCGTGTGTGTGTGTGTGTGTGCATGTGTGGTAATTTTAGTAGACTAAGAAATGAACCCTGCAGCAAGCCTTGTGGGTTGCTGATAAGTGATCAATATATATATATATATATATATACATATATTTTTTGGTAACACTTTACAATAAGGGTCACTAAGTTAAGGGTTAGTTAATGCTTAATAAGGGTAATTAATGCTTAATAAGCATTAACTAACCCTTTAATTAAGAGTTAACTAATGTGTAATTTACTAATGGTGTTCATGTTAACTAAGGTATTAATTTATACATTATTTAATTATAAAGATGACTATTAAATAATGTATAAATACCTTAGTTAA
>NW_027284791.1:0-7938 GCF_046629955.1 Centroberyx affinis | reverse complement strand
CTTCTCCTCTCCTCTCCTCTCCTCTCCTCTCTTCACAGAAAACAGAATAAATGGAAGAGGAAACGTCCTCCAAACTGACCAAACTCAAATAGAGAATGATGGCTTTCTAGAGAGAGAGAGAGAGAGGGAGAGAGAGAGAGGGAGAGAGAGGGAGAGAGAGAGAGAGAGAGATACAGCTGTCAGACATCCTCTCTTCTGACAGCTGTCATCAATAACACTGAAACTCTCTCTCTCTCTCTCTCTCTCTCTCTCTGTCTCAGTTTAGTTTTCAGTAAATCAGTCAGTCTGTTTATTTAATTAGCAGTAGTAGTACTCAGTGCTAATAGTTCTACAGTAAAAGTGGTATTAAAGTAGTTGTTAGTGGTAATAGTCACTAAAGGAGAGTGACTGGCACACACACACACACACACACACACACACACACACACCATAGCTGGCATCATGTGTGTGTCGGGTGTTTGGTGGGCGGAGCTTCAACCCTGTCCAGAGCAGAACAGGGAGCCAACATGGCGGCTGCTGCTTCAGAGACAAACTGCAGAGAAACATGCGTGTGTGTGTGTGTGTGTGTGTGTGTGTGTGTGTGTGTGTGTGTGTGTGTGTGTGTGTGTGTGTGTGTGTGTGTGTGTGTGTGTGTGTGTGTGTGTGTGTTACCGGTATAGACGAAGCGGCCCGGCGCTCCCTTACAGAACTGTTTGGACTTGTAGGAGAGCGTGACCTCTACGACCCCAGGGATGTGACGAGGAGGAGTCTGAACCCGGATCGCATGAGGGGTGATCAGCTGAGAGAGAGAGAGAGAGAGAGAGAGAGGGAGAGGGAGAGAGGGAGAGAGAGGGAGAGAGGGAGAGAGAGAGAGAGAGGGGGGGGGGAGAGAGAGAGAGAGAGAGAGAGAGAGAGAGAAAGAGAGAGAGAGAGAGAGAGGGGGGCGGGGGGGAGGGAGGGAGAGAGAGAGAGAGAGAGAGAGAGGGAGAGGGGGGGGAGAGGGAGAGAGAGGGAGAGAGAGGGAGAGAGGGAGGGGGGGGGGAGAGGGAGAGAGAGGGAGAGAGGGAGAGAGAGAGAGAGAGAGGGAGAGAGAGAGAGAGTTTGTTACTTTGTTTTGTTGAGGAGAAGAAAAGGAGAAACCCGAGAAATAAGAAGATCTCCTTCTTCCTGCTCCTCCAGTGTGTGTGTGTGTGTGTGTGTGTGTGTGTGTGTGTGTGTGTGTGTGCGCGTGTGTTTTAGTATATTTTAGAATGTTTAGCGTGTTCTGCTGTGCCTTAGCGTGTGCTCTGGTGTGTGCTTCATCATGACAGAGGTCAGGTGGAGGGGGAGATCCTGACCCAGCAGGAACCAAGAAGACCTGAACAGAGGCTGAAGGTCTAAAGCTGTAACCCAGAACCCTGTGGAGGCAGAGGGGGCGTGGCCTCGGTCGTCCCGGGTAACGACCCGCCAATCATGGAGCGGACGCATCAGCAGGTCAGACCCTGGACCGGTTTGTAAACCTTTATTGGTCTCAGGCTGCACTGAGGGACAAACCTTCATCTACAGCACAGTGGGGAACACAGCAGACACAGTCTAATTAAGTCAATCAATCAGTAAACTGGATTAATGAATCCACTTTCAGTCCTTTGCAGCTGGTTCCAGGCTGCGGGACTCAAACTAAAACCAGATTTGTTTTAGTCCGTGGAGTTTGGAGTAACACCCAGATCTTGTGGACGGTCTGGTGGACTCCATTCGTGGCAGACGGAGGCTGGACTCTGATACCTGGAGACCGCCAGCTGAACTCCTGACTCAGCGGTCTCTGTAGGAGCCGCTCTGGTCTCACAGCCGGAGAACAGAGAAACAAACCTGACCGGGCTGCCGGATCACCAAAGCCCCCCCACCAACATGGAACGGGTTCTGTTCCGGTTCACGCACCTAATTCTGAACCGTTCAGAGCATTTCAACCAAAAATAAATTGGTTCGGAACCCGAAAAGTTGGTTCCCAGCTGGAACCAAAAAACAGCAGGTTTTCAAGTGTGAACCGTGACATCATCAGTGGGCGTGTCTTATTCTACAGGTATAACAGAACAAAACCTCACAGGTAATCAATGAGATCCGCCATCTTGCTGCTACTGTTTACTTCCTGTGCGTTGTGTCACGCCTCCTGATGACTCAGCCTTGATCACAATGGTTCCGCTCAAACCTTGTGGAAGCGTGGGCCGGTTCTCTAGATAGCACCAAGGTTCCAAGAATCCTGAACGGAACCGGTTCAAGAACCAGAGCTAATTTGGTGGAAAAGGGGTGCAAGAGCGGTCCAAACAACAAGATTACTTTTGCTATGTGGAACATCAGAAGACTCGTGGAGAACCCAAGACGGACGATCCGGAGAGGAGGACCAGCCCCCAGGGTCCTGGTCTACAGCGGCTGTGTGGGAGAGACTTGGAAGCAGCTGTGTCTCTATTGCAGGGAGACCTGGACTCTACATGAAGTCACACTGAGCTACTTGAAGCTTTCCACCAGACGCCTGTGACAAGTTCTTGGCTTTAAACAAGAGGATCACAGGACAGACTCTGGAGTCCACGAGTCCTCCAGCACTGATGCAATGAGAAGGAGGAGCACAAAGATCTACGGACAGAAACCAGGAAGACAGGAAACATCAGGACCAATGACTGGAAGACACGGCAGCAGCTGATCTGCTGTGGCACGAGTCTGTTCCAAGACTCAACAAGTCATTTGGAATATGTTCAGAAGCAAAATCATCACATGCAGGACAAATGTTCTTCTACTGCAAGGACTCATGTGACTGTGACATGCAAAGCAGAGTCTGGACCGGACTGTGAAGGATCTGGAAGAGATGAAACATCAGCTGTCTGTCACACTCTTCAGCACATCATCTAAACCGAAGACTTGGTCAACACCGGTTCCCATCCCGGTCCTCCGGGTCCCGGTCCTCCAGGTCCCGGTCCTCCAGGTCTGGGACCTGGAGTTTCTGTTCCAGATATACTCTTGCACACCTGATCCAGTGAACCGTTTTAACACTTTCATGCCTGTTCAGGTGTGCAAGAGGAGAACTGGAACAGGAACCTGCAGGACAGAACTGGAGGACTTACTTTCTTACATTTGATTGTGATTTCAATGTGTCAGTCAGAGACAAACAGCCAATGACGTACAAGAACATTTGTGGCACCGAGGATGGCCAATCAGATTTCAAAGGCAGCTAGTTCCACCGCAGCCACCGCTTAGGCTCCGCCCCTGAAGAAGAGAGAAACCAAACCAGCTCTCCGTCCTTCCAGCACTAGCCTGCTAGCTTGACCGAGTCTCTGCTAACACCGGTCCAGACAGGAACCGATCCAGAAAGGAACCGGTCCAGACTGGAACCGGTCCAGACAGGAACCGATCCAGAAAGGAACCGGTCCAGACTGGAACCGATCTCAGACAGGAACCGGTCCAGACAGGAACCGATCCAGACAGGAACCGGTCCAGACTGGAACCGATCCAGACAGGAACCGGTCCAGACAGAAACAGGTCCAGACAGGAACCGGTCCACATTGGAACCGGTCCAGACAGTAACCGGTCCAGACAGGCATCGATCCAGACAGGTGTCTGCGAGGGACAGCTGAGGTTTAGCATGTTCTAGTTTGTGTTTTCACATATTTAGCACGTGTTGTAGAGTGTCTTAGCATGTTCATGGTGCGTTTTATCGTGGTCTAGCATGTTTTGCCGTGTCCTACTGTGTTCTAGCGTGTTTTAGTGTGTTCTAATGTGTTTTAGAATATGCTTTAGCGTGTTCTAGTGTGTCCTAGTGTGTTCTAGTGTGTTTTAGTGTGTGTGTGTGTGTGTGTGTGTGTGTGTGTGTGTGTGTGTGTGTGTGTGTGTGTGTGTGTGCTACCTCGCTCCAGACCAGCATGGTACCGAAGACGACCTGCAGTCCGTCAAAGAAGTTGTCTCCTATGATGATGACTGTGGCTCCTCCTGTGGTCCAACCCTCACTGGGACTGATCGCCTTGATGCAGGGAGTGGCTGCTGGACACAGAGAGACAGGCAGAGAGACAGGTAGAGAGAGAGACAGGTAGAGAGACAGGTAGAGAGAGACGGGGAGAGAGACAGGGGGAGACAGAGACAGGTAGAGAGACAGGCAGAGAGAGAGACATACACACATAAAGGTAAAAATGTCAGAATGCGAAGTTCGTTAATCCAGAGCTGGGTTTCCACGGTAACAGCTGTCTCAGGATGTCGAGGACGAGAAGATTAGTTTAGTTTAGTTTAGTTTAGTTTAGTTTAGTTTAATTTATTTCAGTTTAGTTTATTTCAGTTTAGTTTAATTTAGTTTAGTTTAGTTTAGTTTAATTTATTTCAGTTTAGTTTAGTTTAGTTCAGTTTAGTTTATTTCAGTTTAGTTTAGATTAGTTCAGTTTAGTGTATTTCAGTTTAGTTTAGTTTAGTTTATTTCAGTTTAGTTTAATTTAGTTTAGTTTAGTTTAGTTTAGTTCAGTTTAGTTTATTTCAGTTTAGTTTAGTTTAGTTTATTTCAGTTTAGTTTAGATTAGTTCAGTTTAGTTTATTTCAGATTAGTTTAGTTTAGTTTATTTCAGTTTAGTTTAGTTTAGTTTATTTCAGTTAAGTATAGTGTATTTAAGTTTAGTTTAGTTTAGTTTATTTCAATTTAGTTTAGATTAGTTCAGTTTAGTTTATTTCAGTTTAGTTTAGTTTAGTTTATTTCAGTTTAGTTTAGTGTATTTCAGTTTAGTTTAGTTTAGTTTAGATTAGTTCAGTTTAGTTTATTTCAGTTTAGTTTAGATTAGTTCAGTTTAGTTTAGTGTATTTCAGTTTAGTTTAGTTTAGTTTAGTTTAGTGTATTTCAGTTTAGTTTAGTTTAGTTTAGTTTAGTTTATTTCAGTTTAGTTTAGATTAGTTCAGTTTAGTTTATTTCAGTTTAGTTTAGATTAGTTCAGTTTAGTTTAGTGTATTTCAGTTTAGTTTAGTTTAGTTTAGTTTATTTCAGTTTAGTTTAGTTTAGTTTAGTTTAGTTTATTTCAGTTTAGTTTAGTTTAGTTTAGTTCAGTTTAGTTTAGTTTAGTTTATTTCAGTTTAGTTTAGTTTAGTTTAGTTCAGTTTAATTTAGTTTATTTCAGTTTAGTTTAGTTTAATTTATTTCAGTTTATTTTAGTTTAGTTTAGTTTAGTTTATTTCAGTTTATTTCAGTTTAGTTTATTTCAGTTTATTTTAGTTTAATTTAGTTTAGTTAATTTTATTTCAGTTTAGTTTAGTTTAGTTTATTTCAGTTTAGTTTAGTTTAGTTTATTTCAGTTTAGTTTAGATTAGTTCAGTTTAGTTTAGTGTATTTCAGTTTAGTTTAGTTTAGTTTAGTGTATTTCAGTTTAGTTTAGTTTAGTTTAGTTTAGTTTATTTCAGTTTAGTTTAGATTAGTTCAGTTTAGTTTATTTCAGTTTAGTTTAGATTAGTTCAGTTTAGTTTAGTGTATTTCAGTTTAGTTTAGTTTAGTTTAGTTTATTTCAGTTTAGTTTAGTTTAGTTTAGTTTAGTTTATTTCAGTTTAGTTTAGTTTAGTTTAGTTCAGTTTAGTTTAGTTTAGTTTATTTCAGTTTAGTTTAGTTTAGTTTAGTTCAGTTTAATTTAGTTTATTTCAGTTTAGTTTAGTTTAATTTATTTCAGTTTATTTTAGTTTAGTTTAGTTTAGTTTATTTCAGTTTATTTCAGTTTAGTTTAGTTTAGTTTATTTCAGTTTATTTTAGTTTAATTTAGTTTAGTTAATTTTATTTCAGTTTAGTTTAGTTTAGTTTATTTCAGTTTAGTTTAGTTTAGTTTATTTCAGTTTAGTTTAATTTATTACAGTTTAGTTTAGTTTAGTTTAATTTAGTTTATTTCAGTTTAGTTTAGTTTAGTTTAATTTAGTTTATTTCAGTTTAGTTTAGTTCAGTTTAGTTCAGTTTAGTTTAGTTTAGTTTAGTGTATTTCAGTTTAGTTTAGTTTAGTTTAGTTTAGTTTAGTTTAGTTTAGTTTAGTTCAGTTTAGTTTATTTCAGTTTAGTTTAGTTTAGTTTATTTCAGTTTAATTTAGTTTATCTCAGTTTTGTTTATTTTAGTTTAGTTTAGTTTAGTTCAGTTTAGTTAAGTTTATTTCAGTTTAGTTTAGTTTAGTTTATTTCAGTTTAGTTTAGATTAGTTCAGTTTAGTTTATTTCAGTTTAGTTTAGTTTAGTTTATTTCAGTTTAGTTTAGTGTATTTCAGTTTAGTTTAGATTAGTTCAGTTTAGTTTATTTCAGTTTAGTTTAGTTTAGTTTAGTTTAGTTTAGTTTATTTCAGTTTAGTTTAGTGTATTTCAGTTTAGTTTAGTTTAGTTTATTTCACTTTAGTTTAGTTAATTTAGATTAGTTTATTTCAGTTTAGTTTAGTTTAGTTTAGTTTAGTTTATTTCAGTTCAGTTTAGTTTAGTTTAGTTTAGTTTAGATTAGTTTATTTCAGTTTAGTTTAGTTTAGTTTAGTTTAGTTCAGTTTAGTTCAGTTTAGTTTAGTTTTGTTTATTTCAGTTTAGTTTAGTTTACTTTAGTTTAGTTTAGTTTAGTTTAGTTTAGTTTAGTTTAGTTTAGTTTATTTCAGTTTAGTTTAGTTTAGTTTAGTTTAGTTTAGTTTAGTTTAGTTCAGTTTAGTTTAGTTTAGTTTAGTTTAGTTTAGTTTAGTTTAGTTTAGTTAAGTTCAGTTCAGTTTAGTTTAGTTTATTTCAGTTTAGTTTAGTTTAGTTTAGTTCAGTTTAGTTTAGTTTATTTCGGTTTAGTTTAGTTTAGTTTAGTTTAGTTTATTTCAGTTTAGTTTAGTTCAGTTTAGTTTAGTTTATTTCGGTTTAGTTTAGTTTAGTTTATTTCAGTTTATTTTAGTTTAGTTTAGTTTATTTCGGTTTAGTTTAGTTTAGTTTATTTCAGTTTATTTTAGTTTAGTTTAGTTTAGTTACTTTAGTTTAGTTTATTTTAGTTCAGTTTAGTTCAGTTTAGTTCAGTTTAGTTTAGTTTAGTTTAGTTTATTTCAGTTTAGTTTAGTTTAGTTTAGTTTAGTTTAGTTCAGTTTAGTTCAGTTTGGTTTAGTTTAGTTTAGTTTAGTTTAGATTAATTTAGTTTAGTTTGGTTTAATTTAGTTTAGTTTAGTTTAGTTTAGATTAATTTAGTTTAGTTTGGTTTAATTTAGTTTAGTTTTGTTTAATTTAGGCTAATTTAGTTTAATTTAGTTTAGTTTAAGTTTAGTTTAGTTTAGTTTAGTTTAGTTTAGTTAGTTTAGTTTAGTTTAGTTTAGTTTAGTTTAGTTTAGATTATGATAATTAGTTTAGTTTAGTTCAATTTAGTTTAGTTTAGTTTTAATTTAGGCTAATTTAGTTTAATTTAGTTAGTTTAGTTTAATTTAGTTTAGTTTAGTTTAATTTAGGCTAATTTAGTTTAATTTAGTTTAGTTTAGTTTGATTTAGTTTAGTTTAGTTTAGTTTAATTTAGTTTAGTTTAGTCAACAATAGAAAGCAAGATAGACACAATACCAAATTGTGTCTCGGCTTGAATTTGACGGATAGCACTTTGACTTTGATGTTTACTTTACAGATACAATGCAGTCAGTACTGAGTGGAGGAGCTGCTGTTACCACGGTTACCACTGTACACAGTACTACTGCAGTACTGATGGAGCTGATGGTGAGAACCAGGCTGTGGAGGCTGATACACAGAGCTGTGAAGGTCACACACACACACACACACACACCACACACACAAGCACATGCACACACACACAACGCACACACACGCACACACACACACACACACAAGCACATGCACACACACACACACATGCACACACACGCACACACACACACACACACAAGCACATGCACACACACGCACACACACACACACACACACACAAGCACATGCACACACACACACATGCACACACACGCACACGCACACACACACACACACAAAACACAAG
>NW_027284790.1:17500-32679 GCF_046629955.1 Centroberyx affinis | reverse complement strand
CACAGAGACACACACACACACACACACACACACACAGAGAGACACACACACAGAGACACACACACACACACACGCACACACACACACACAGAGAGACACACACAGAGAGACACACACACAGAGACACACACACACACACACACACACACACACACACACAGAGACACACACACACACACACACACAGAAAATCTGCATTTTTACATTTTGAATAAATTACTGGAAGAAAAAGTTATTACTGATGAAATACGACTTGACAACTTATCAGAGGAAGAAGAAGAAGTACTGAGATGTTTTACTGCAGTAAAAGTATCAATACAACAAAGTAAAGATACTCCATTACAAGTAAAAGTCCTGCATTCAAAATCTTACTTCAGTAAAAGTACATAAGTATTGGCAGCAAAATGTACTTAGAGTATCAAAGTAAACGTACTCATTATGTAAACTGTCCCCATTTAGAGAGTTATATTTTTCATAAATTATTGGAATATTAATACTGATTTATTGACATACATGTACATGTTTAGCTATACTTTTGGGTAGTCTAATCTATAACAATGCTATTTTATAGTTATTTTATAAAGATGATCAAATGTTTTAAATATCAAATATTGATCTGAAAAGTAACTAGTAACTATAGCTGTGAAATAAATGTAATGGAGTAAAAAAGTACAATATTTCCCTCTACAATATTTTCCCACTACTCCCTATGTAGTGGAGTATAAGTACAAAGTAGCATAAAATGGAAATACTCAAGTTAAGTACAAGTACCTCAAAATTGTACTTAAGTACAGTACTTGAGTAAATGTACTTAGTTACTTTCCACCACTGCAACTTACCCCATCAGGGCATGTGGTCACATGACTCAGCATGTGGTCACATGACATTTTTGTAATTGGACTTTTGGCTCTGAAATATTTAGTTTCAGGAATAAATCCACTGAGACGACCTGCCATGTGACCACTTACCCCGCTCTCCCCTACTTCCTGTGTGTGTGTGTGTGTGTGTGTCTCTGTGTGTGTGTGTGTGTGTGTGTGTGTGTGTGTGTGTGTGTGTGTGTGTGTGTCTCTGTGTGTGTGTGTGTGTGTGTGTGTGTGTGTGTGTGTGTGTGTGTGTGTGTGTGTGTGTGTGTGTGTGTGTGTGTGTCTCTGTGTGTGTGTGTGTGTGTGTGTGTGTGTGTGTGTGTCTCTGTGTGTGTGTGTGTGTGTGTGTGTGTGTCTCTGTGTGTGTGTGTGTGTGTGTGTGTGTGTGTGTGTGTGTGTGTGTGTGTGTGTGTGTGTGTGCAGTAGCCTTGGAGCCCCTGCAGCTCTACCTGCTGCAGTGTGTCCAGGTCTGGCGTTGTGTGTTCAGTCTGGAGGCCTTCAGTCTGGAGCAGAAGACCAGGGTCCGCCTCTGTCTCCATGACAACATCCAGCGACAGCTGGTCGCCACGGAGACTGGCCACAGCCAGCAGGTACACACACACACACACACACACACACACACACACACACACACACACACACACAGTGTCAGTATAAACAACTTTTACTAGCTGTCCTGCTGGAGCCGATTGATTGGAAAATGGAAGAACTGAATAATATGGAAATAATGAAGAGAACATGAACTAACTCCTCTCCTCTCCTCCTCTCCTCCTCCTCTCCTCCTTTCCTCTCCTCTCCTCCTCCTCTCCTCCTCTCTCCTCCTCTCCTCTCCTCTCCTCTCCTCCCCTCCTCTCCTCCTCTCCTCTCTTCTCCTCTCCTCCTCCCCTCTCCTCTCCTCTCCTCTCCTCCTCTCCTCTCTTCCTCTCCTCCTCTCTCCTCCTCTTCTCCTCTCCTGTCCTCCTCTCTCCTCCTCTCCTCCTCTCTCCTCTTCTCCTCTCCTCTCCTCCTTTCTCCTCCTCTCCTCCTCTCCTCTCCTCCTCTCAGCTCCCAGATCTTCAGTCAGATTTTGGTCTCCTCTCTCTCAGTCAGTCTGATTTTCCTTATCGCTCCTCCTCTCCTTACTCCTCCTACTCCTCCTCTGACCCCGCCCCCCGCCCCTCCTCGCCCCGCCCTCCTCCCCCTACGCCTCCCTCTGTGACCCCCTCAGACCCCCCTCCCCCTCCCCTTACTCCCCTGACTCTCCCTCACCCTTCTCCTCCTCTCCCCCTCCTCCCTTCTCCTCCCTCCTTCCCTACACCTCCCCCCCCCCAGCCAGGACCTTCACCCCCCCTCAGCTCCTCTCCTCCCCTCTGGCCCCGCCTCCTCCTCCCGGCTCCTCTTCCTCCCAGAGGAGCGACGCCCCCGTCTGGAGGGAGAGAGAGAGAGGAGGAGGGGCAGAAGAGGAGGTGAGGAGGAGGAGGGAGAGGGAGGTGAGGAGGGAGGAGGAGCGGCAGCAGGGGGAGGGGGAGAGCGCCTCCGAGACTTCAGAGAGCCTGGGGGGGGGCGGGGGAGGGCTCCTGCCCAAGACAAGCCCCTCCCCCACAGAGGAAGAGGAAGAGGAGGAGGAGGAGGAGAGTGATGAAGACGAGGAGGAGGAGGAGGAGGAGGAGGAGGAGGAGGAGTTCAGCTCCTACCGACCTGCAGGTCCGTCTGCTGCTGATCATTTACTAATTAGTGTTTAGTTTTAAATGATTAATTATTGAGTAATAAATGTATTGTGTGTGTGGGGTAATCTGGTTATTTACTTATTATTCATGTTTTTAATATTAAAAAATAAATTGTATTTACTCCTTCAGTCTTTAGTAATAACTTAATACCTGTTTCTACTTACTAACCAGTTAACTCGTAATACTTAATTTCTTAATTAGTTAGTAATTAGTCATTTGTCCATTGATTAGTTAATGATCATGATCATAATGATGACTCAGTGATTGATTGGATTCTGTTTCATCTCTTTTCTAATGAATCAGTTTCATTTTTATTGGAGCTGCATTTCCTCAGCTCCTGTTTTCATTGTTTTATTGATTATGTTTCTTAATGATCAGTTCATTGATTTAGTTCCTCTATATAACTCCTCTCTTCCTCCTGTAGCTGTTGGGCTCACAGACAGTGTTGTCTGTAGCTGTTGGGCTCACAGACAGTTTTGTCTGTAGCTGTTGGGCCCACAGACAGTTTTGTCTCCAGTAAGAATATCCAGAATATTCCAGAAAAGTCGTTAGTGAAAACGATCCGGAGAGAGACCGCCGTGTTTCTCTCCGCGGCCCGGAAAGCGGCGGCACCGACCGTTTCCCCTCGGCGGATCGTCTTCTACCGAACTCTACCGTTTACGACCCGACCTCCAGAACCGGATCAGTCCGCCGGGAACCGCCTCACACCCCACAGCTCTGTGCTGCGGAGAGAAAATAGTTCTGAGGATCTGAGTCTGTCTCTGCTCCGGAGACACAAACCACTTTTCTGGAATATTCTGACAAACAGTTTGGACTGCGGAGCTTCAGCTGACAGCTGACTGGAGACAATTAAGGAGACAACTAATATAATAATAATAAACTTTATTTGTATAGCACCTTTTAACAAGACTGTTTAGAAGCTGTGCTTTACAGAATAAAAAGGGATAACAACAAAGAAATGAAAGGAGTAAAACAGTAAAGACAATAATAAAAAGGACAACAAATGATAAAATTTAAATGCACAGAAGTAAAAGAAGATACACAAAATACCTTCAGAGACTGGAAGTCCAGAAGAGGCAGAATCTCATTTCTCTGTGGTCCAGTACGGCTGATGTGTCTGTGTAGCTGTAAGCAGTTCTGAGCCGTCTACAGGTTGACCCGCCCACTGCAGCAGGGACTGAGCATCAGGCGCTACAGAGACGTAGAACTGAGTGTCGTCAGCAAATTGATGATAGCAAATGTTCTAACTAATGACATCGAAATTTCATCGAAATTTTATCTAAATCTCAATATGGCCGACTGCAATTCTCAAATCACAGGAGGCGCAATATTTGTTAAAGGTGAAATGTGTCAAAATATCATTTCAAAGTAAATATTGTGGTGCTGCAGAGATGTCCTGGCCTACACATCATATTCTACAGACTGAAGAAAACATCTTTGTTTGGTACAGATCCCCGCAGAAATCACACCATAATCATTTTAGTACGTTTTTCAATGAAAATGAGAATAATGATGTAAAGGTTATCATTCCCTCTAATATCACAAATCATATCACAATATCAGTCAAATAATCACAATTAGATATTTTTTCAAAATGGAAAACAGTAGCAGTGACATCGGCCTGTGAAGGCTGAACAGCATCGGGCCCGACGCCGAGCCTGGGGGAACGCCACGAGATCCAGGACCTGATCCAGGACCTGAACCAGACTGAGCCGGAGACACACTCATTATATAGGAACAAAATCAATGAACTGATCCTTTAATTGATATACATATAATTGAGATAATTGATTGACTTGATGTTGTTGTGTGCAGCTCTGCTCCGCTCGCTCTCTGAAGGTTCTCTGCTTCTGGAGCCTCGCTCGCCCCGCTTCCTGTCTGACAGCACCATCCACCGGTTGACCCGGCCCTCCGGCTTTGACCCCGCCCCCCCCCGCCGCCCCCCCTCCCCCCGCAGCCTGAGGAGGCAGCTGACCAGAGAGGGGGGGTCACTGCAGCAGCTGCTGCTGCTGCTCAACGGCACCAAGGTAGAGACCAGTAGAGACCAGTAGACACCAGTAGAGACCAATGGACACCAGTAGACACCAGTAGAGACCAGTGGACACCAGTAGAGACCAATGGACACCAGTAGACACCAGTAGAGACCAGTGGACACCAGTAGAGACCAGTAGACACCAGTAGAGACCAGTAGACACCAGTAGAGACCAATGGACAGCAGTAGACACCAGTAGAGACCAGTGGACACCAGTAGAGACCAGTGGACACCAGTAGAGACCAATGGACACCAGTAGACACCAGTAGAGACCAGTGGACATCAGTAGAGACCAGTGGACACCAGTAGACACCAGTAGAGACCAGTGGACACCAGTAGAGACCAGTAGACACCAGTAGAGACCAGTAGACACCAGTAGAGACCAATGGACAGCAGTAGACACCAGTAGAGACCAGTGGACACCAGTAGAGACCAGTGGACACCAGTAGAGACCAATGGACACCAGTAGACACCAGTAGAGACCAGTGGACACCAGTAGAGACCAGTAGACACCAGTAGAGACCAGTAGATACCAGTAGAGACCAATGGACAGCAGTAGACACCAGTAGAGACCAGTGGACACCAGTAGAGACCAGTAGACACCAGTGGACACCAGTAGAGACCAGTAGACACCTGTAGAGACCAGTGGACACCAGTAGAGACCAGTAGACACCA
Source organism: Centroberyx affinis (assembly GCF_046629955.1). Classification (NCBI taxonomy): domain Eukaryota; kingdom Metazoa; phylum Chordata; class Actinopteri; order Beryciformes; family Berycidae; genus Centroberyx; species Centroberyx affinis. Next base: position 27,403 of record NW_027284790.1, on the reverse strand, counting down.
GTAGAGAGCAGTAGAGAGCAGCAGAGACCAGTAAAGAGCAGTAGAGACCAGTAGAGAGCAGCAGAGACCAGTAGAGAGCAGCAGAGAGCAGCAGAGAGACCAGTAGAGAGCAGCAGAGAGCAGCAGAGACCAGTAGAGAGCAGCCAAGACCAGTAGAGAGCAGCAGAGACCAGTAGAGACCAGTAGAGAGCAGCAGAGACCAGTAGAGAGCAGCAGAGACCAGCAGAGAGCAGCAGAGAGCAGCAGAGACCAGCAGAGACCAGTAGAGAGCAGCAGAGACCAGCAGAGACCAGTAGAGAGCAGCAGAGACCAGTAGAGACCAGTAGAGAGCAGCAGAGAGCAGCAGAGACCAGTAGAGACCAGTAGAGAGCAGCAGAGAGCAGCAGAGACCAGTAGAGAGCAGCAGAGAGCAGTAGAGACCAGTAGAGACCAGTAGAGAGCAGCAGAGAGCAGCAGAGACCAGTAGAGAGCAGCAGAGAGCAGTAGAGACCAGTAGAGACCAGTAGAGAGCAGCAGAGAGCAGCAGAGACCAGTAGAGAGCAGCAGAGAGCAGCAGAGACCAGTAGAGACCAGCAGAGAGCAGCAGAGAGCAGCAGAGACCAGTAGAGAGCAGCAGAGACCAGTAGAGACCAGCAGAGAGCAGCAGAGAGCAGCAGAGACCAGTAGAGAGCAGCAGAGAGCAGCAGAGACCAGTAGAGAGCAGCAGAGAGCAGTAGAGACCAGTAGAGACCTAGATCTGTCAACTAGATATTTGTATTTTAGCTTTTATCTATAATATTTAACACTTAATGGTTTTATTGATCTGTTCAGGAGTTCAGAAATATTCAACAGAAGAGGAAGAAGAAGACCAAGAGTCTGTAAGAACACACACACACACACACACACACACACACACACACACAGACACACACACACACACACACACACACACACACACAGACACACACACACACACACACACACACACACAGACACACACACACACACAGACACACACACACACGTTAATATCTATTAATATTATTCTCTGTTGGCTCTCCTCTGATTGGCCGGTGCAGTCTGTCTGTCATCACCTCCTGATCACATGATTCATGTGTTCTGAAAACATCACAGATACATTTCCATCAGACTGATGATTATTACTGGTTTCAACATCCGAACAGTAAAGAGCTTCTGAGTCTTCAGCAGCTAATGCTAACTGACCAGCTAACAGATCAGCTAACAGTCAGCTAACTGATCAGCTAACAGATCAGCTAACAGTCAGCTAACTGACCAGCTAACAGATCAGCTAACAGTCAGCTAACTGACCAGCTAACAGATCAGCTAACAGTCAGCTAACTGACCAGCTAACAGATCAGCTAACAGTCAGCTAACTGACCAGCTAACAGATCAGCTAACAGTCAGCTAACTGACCAGCTAACAGTCAGCTAACAGATCAGCTAACAGTCAGCTAACAGTCAGCTAACAGATCAGCTAACAGTCAGCTAACAGTCAGCTAACTGACCAGCTAACTGATCAGCTAACAGTCAGCTAACAGATCAGCTAACAGTCAGCTAACAGTCAGCTAACTGACCAGCTAACTGATCAGCTAACAGTCAGCTAACAGATCAGCTAACAGTCAGCTAACAGTCAGCTAACTGACCAGCTAACTGATCAGCTAACAGTCAGCTAACAGTCAGCTAACAGTCAGCTAACTGATCAGCTAACTGATCAGCTAACTGATCAGCTAACAGTCAGCTAACAGTCAGCTAACTGACCAGCTAACTGATCAGCTAACAGTCAGCTAACAGTCAGCTAACAGTCAGCTAACTGACCAGCTAACTGATCAGCTAACTGATCAGCTAACAGCCAGTTTAGTGAAGCAGGAGCCGGAACAGAGAGAGACCAGTCAGGAGGAACCGGTTTGGATCTGTTTGTCTGTCTGCCTGTCTGTCTGCCTGTCTGTCTGTCTGCCTGTCTGTCTGTCTGTCTGCCTGTCTGTCTGTCTGTCTCTCTGTCTGCCTGTCTCTCTGTCTGTCTGCCTGTTTCTCTGTCTGCCTGTCTGTCTGTCTGCCTGCCTGTCTGTCTGCCTGTCTCTCTGTCTGTCTGTCTGTCTGTCTGCCTGTCTGTCTGCCTGTCTCTCTGTCTGTCTGTCTGCCTGTCTGTCTGCCTGCCTGTCTGTCTGCCTGTCTCTCTGTCTCTCTGTCTGTCTGTCTGCCTGTCTGTCTGCCTGTCTCTCTGTCTCTCTGTCTGTCTGCCTGCCTGTCTGCCTGCCTGTCTGTCTGCCTGTCTGTCTGACTCGTCTCTCCTCTCTTCAGTGCTGCAGACGTTCGGAGTCGCCTGGCGTTTCTACGGCGACGAAACAACAACCTGCTCCATGGCAACAGTCTGGAGAAAGCTCTGAGGAACCACAGGTACACACACTCTGTCTCTCTCTCACACACACACACACACACACACACACTCTCTCTCTCTCTCTCTCTCTCTCTCTCACGCACACACACACACACACACACACACACTCTGTCTCTCTCTCACACACACACACACACACACACTCTCTCTCTCTCTCTCTCACGCACACACACACACACACACACACACACACACACACACTCTCTCTCTCTCTCTCTCTCTCTCTCTCTCTCTCACGCACACACACACTCTCTCTCTCTCTCTCTCTCACACACACACACACACACACACACACACACACACACACACACACACACACACTCTCTCTCTCTCTCTCTCTCTCACGCACACACACACACACACACACACACTCTCTCTCTCTCTCTCTCACGCACACACACACACACACACACACACACACACTCTCTCTCTCTCTCTCTCTCACGCACACACACACACACACGCACACACACACACAGTCTCTCATGTGTTTGGTGTGTTTGTTTCGCTGCAGGCCGTCTCCTGAGGAGCTGCTGCGGTGGGCGGAGAGCTTCGACGCTCTGCTGGCCAATAAATGTAAGAGTTTACACAAACAAACAAACACTTCCTGTAGAGAGTGAGACGGGGCAGTAGAGAGTGAGACAGGCAGGGCTTGGCATTAGCACCCGCCCACCCACCAATTGCAGGTAGAATTCAGCAGTGACATAACACAGTCACATGTCACATATACATATAGGTATATATATATGTATATATGCTGCTCATTGGTCCGTTGGTGTTGCCTTGCACTGATCGACCTGAAGCTCCAGTGGAGAAGTGTAGAAGATGTGGAGAAGAAGTGGAGAAGAAGTGGAGAAGAAGTAGAGAAGAAGTGGAGAAGATGTGGAGAAGATGTGGAGAAGAAGTGGAGAAGATGTGGAGAAGAAGTGGAGAAGAAGTAGAGAAGAAGTGGAGAAGATGTGGAGAAGAAGTGGAGAAGATGTGGAGAAGAAGTGGAGAAGATGTGGAGAAGAAGTGGAGAAGAAGTAGAGAAGAAGTGGAGAAGAAGTGGAGAAGATGTGGAGAAGATGTGGAGAAGATGTGGAGAAGAAGTGGAGAAGATGTGGAGAAGATGTGGAGAAGATGTGGAGAAGATGTGGAGAAGAAGTGGAGAGAAGATGTGGAGAAGATGTGGAGAAGATGTGGAGAAGATGTGGAGAAGATGTGGAGAAGATGTGGAGAAGAAGTGGAGAAGAAGTAGAGAAGAAGTGGAGAAGATGTGGAGAAGAAGTGGAGAAGAAGTAGAGAAGAAGTGGAGAAGATGTGGAGAAGAAGTGGAGAAGAAGTGGAGAAGATGTGGAGAAGAAGTGGAGAAGAAGTGGAGAAGAAGTAGAGAAGAAGTGGAGAAGATGTGGAGAAGATGTGGAGAAGAAGTGGAGAAGATGTGGAGAAGAAGTGGAGAAGAAGTAGAGAAGAAGTGGAGAAGATGTGGAGAAGAAGTGGAGAAGATGTGGAGAAGAAGTGGAGAAGATGTGGAGAAGAAGTGGAGAAGAAGTAGAGAAGAAGTGGAGAAGAAGTGGAGAAGATGTGGAGAAGATGTGGAGAAGATGTGGAGAAGAAGTGGAGAAGATGTGGAGAAGATGTGGAGAAGATGTGGAGAAGATGTGGAGAAGATGTGGAGAAGATGTGGAGAAGATGTGGAGAAGAAGTGGAGAAGAAGTAGAGAAGAAGTGGAGAAGATGTGGAGAAGAAGTGGAGAAGAAGTAGAGAAGAAGTGGAGAAGAAGTGGAGAAGATGTGGAGAAGATGTGGAGAAGATGTGGAGAAGAAGTGGAGAAGATGTGGAGAAGATGTGGAGAAGATGTGGAGAAGATGTGGAGAAGAAGTGGAGAAGAAGTGGGAGAAGAAGTGGAGAAGATGTGGAAAAGAAGTGTAGAAGATGTGGAGAAGAAGTGGAGAAGAAGTGGAGAAGAAGTGGCGACACATAACAGGTGTAACAAACCCGGAGAAAGAAAGAAAGAAGAAAAAGAAAAAGAAAAGACTGTTCAGTGAAAAGTGGAGGTCAGGTGGAGGTCAGGTGGAGGTCAGGTGGAGGTCAGGTGGAGGTCAGGTGGAGGTCAGGTGGAGAACAGATGGAGGTCAGGTGGAGAACAGGTGGAGAACAGGTGGAGGTCAGGTGGAGGTCAGGTGGAGGTCAGGTGGAGGTCAGGTGGAGAACAGCTGGTGTGATCCAGCCAAGAAAACCATGTCCTGCACCGGCTGTGGGACGTCCTGCAGGCAGAGGGGGAAGGCCGATCTGTGACGGGACAAGAGATCTAAAACCAGGAAGCAGCTGAAGTCCGTCTGTCCTGTCAGGAGCTTTGTGACGTTTCTCCTGCTCTGTTATCACTGCTGCTGTTAATTAATATTCAAATAGACAAAGTTTTTCTCTTGCTACGTTTCTTCAGTTTAGTTTTTATCTTTTCTATGAATCTTCTGCACCCTGAAACACTTTTATTATCTGCAGTAAGAAGCTTCTCTTTTTATGTCTTTGTCTTAATCTGCATGTTTTCATACTGAAGAAGCTTCACACACTTTATCAGCTGAATATTTCATGACTGCAGAGTTTTATGTTTCATGTCTGGATCTGAGTGTTTACAGTTATTTACATTTAAAAGGTTTGAAATCTAGTTCTTCAAGTCAATTGTAAAAAAAATTGTGGCTAGTGAAAATGCTGAGTGGCTAGCAACTTTGGAAAACCACTAGCCACAGTGGCTGCTGAGCAAAAAAGTTAATGTCAAGCCCTGAAGACAGGAGAGAGTGAGACAGGAGAGAGTGAGACAGGACAGAGTGAGACAGGAGAGAGTGAGACAGGACAGAGTGAGACAGGACAGAGTGAGACAGGACAGAAGAGAGTGAGACAGGACAGAGTGAGACAGGAGAGAGTGAGACAGGAGAGAGTGAGACAGGACAGAGTGAGACAGAAGAGAGTGAGACAGGAGAGAGTGAGACAGGACAGAGTGAGACAGAAGAGAGTGAGACAGGACAGAAGAGAGTGAGATAGGACAGAGTGAGACAGGAGAGAGTGGGACAGGAGAGAAGAGAGTGAGACAGGAGAGAGTGAGACAGGAGAGAGTGAGACAGGAGAGAGTGAGACAGGACAGAGTGAGACAGGACAGAGTGAGACAGGACAGAAGAGAGTGAGACAGGAGAGAGTGAGATAGGACAGAAGAGAGTGAGACAGGACAGAGTGAGACAGGAGAGAGTGAGACAGGAGAGAGTGAGACAGGACAGAGTGAGACAGGAGAGAGTGAGACAGGACAGAGTGAGACAGGACAGAGTGAGACAGGACAGAAGAGAGTGAGACAGGACAGAGTGAGACAGGAGAGAGTGAGACAGGAGAGAGTGAGACAGGACAGAGTGAGACAGGACAGAGTGAGACAGGACAGAGTGAGACAGGAGAGAGTGAGACAGGACAGAAGAGAGTGAGATAGGACAGAGTGAGACAGGAGAGAGTGAGACAGGACAGAAGAGAGTGAGACAGGAGAGAGTGAGACAGGAGAGAGTGAGACAGGACAGAGTGAGACAGGAGAGAGTGAGACAGGAGAGAGTGAGACAGGACAGAAGAGAGTGAGACAGGAGAGAGTGAGACAGGACAGTTTTATTTTTCAGTCAGATCATTTCTAAATCTGTCTGTCTTCTCCCTATTGGCTGATCAATCTTCCTCCTCTCTCCCTATTGGTCAGATGGGCTGGCAGTGTTCCGACACTTCCTGAGGTCAGAGTTCAGCGAGGAGAATCTGGACTTCTGGTTGGCTGTGGAGAAATACAAGAAGACACGCCCACTCAGCAAGATGGCCGCCAGAGCCGACAAGATCTATAACGAGTTCATCTCAACAAGCGCTGCTAGACAGGTACCTGTCTGTCTGTCTGTCTGCCTGCCTGCCTGTCTGTCTGTCTGCCTGTCTGCCTGTCTGTCTGTCTGTCTCTCTGTCTGACTGTCTCTCTGTCTGCCTGTCTGTCTGTCTGTCTGTCTGTCTGACTATCTCTCTGTCTGTCTGTCTCTCTGTCTGACTATCTCTCTGTCTGTCTGTCTGACTGTCTCTCTGTCTGTCTGTCTGTCTGTCTGTCTGCCTGTCTGCCTGTCTCTCTGTCTGCCTGTCTGTCTGTCTGTCTGTCTGCCTGTCTGCCCTTCTGCCTGTCTGTCTGTCTCTCTGTCTGACTGTCTCTCTGTCTGCCTGTCTGTCTGTCTGTCTCTCTGTCTGACTATCTCTCTGTCTGCCTGTCTGTCTGTCTGTCTGTCTGCCTGTCTGCCTGTCTCTCTGTCTGCCTGTCTGTCTGTCTGTCTGTCTGTCTGTCTCTCTGTCTGACTGTCTCTCTGTCTGTCTGTCTGTCTGTCTGTCTGTCTGTCTGTCTGTCTGTCTGCCTGTCTGTCTGTCTGTCTGTCTGCCTGTCTGTCTCTCGGTCATGTGATTGGTCATGTGATCACAGCAGCTCTTGGCTCCGCCCCCCAGGTCAACGTGGACTCGTCCGTCAGGGATCTGACCAATCAGAACCTGTGTGGGAGTCTTGGCCCTGCCTCCTTCCAGCTGGTCCAGGATCAGATCTACAGCCTGATGGAGACTGACAGCTACCCACGATTCCTCAGGTCCCACCTCTACACCCAGCTGGCCAATCACAACGCAGCACACACACAGACAGCTGACCGGAGTGAGCCGGGCTCTACCGCACCGGCCAATCAGAGCGGAGCGAGACCTACCGAGCTGACCAACCAGAAAAGGCCTGTCTCCATGGTTGGCCAATAGTGAGAGGGGAGGAGGGCGGGGCCAGGAAGAGACTGACAGGAGACTGATGACAGGCCGGCCGGGGTCAAAGGTCACGATCTGCAGCCTCAGAACTCTGAAACCAACCAATCAGAGACAGAGAGAGACAGACAGAGAGAGAGAGAGAGACAGACAGGCAGACAGACAGGCAATTTGGGTGATTTCTTGTTATTTCAGCTCTCCTGGTCAGATGAACGATAAGCCACGCCCACAGAGATGACGCCGTCCAATCAGAATATGAACAGCCTCATCTGTCTGTCTGCCTGTCTGTCTGCCTGTCTGTCTGCCTGTCTGTCTGCCTGTCTGTCTGATTTATATCTAATGTTTAGCCAAGAGATTATTGTATTATTCCTCTAATCACTAATGTTTAATCTGAGCACAAGTTAAATGTGACTGTAGAGCTTCAGTCTGCATCCACACTGACCAACCAGCTGCTGTGTTCTGTTAGGCCCCGCCTCCTGTCAATCATCCCAGTCAAGCCAACAGACTCCTCAGTCTGGAGCAGGAAACAGATTCAACCTGCTGAAAGAGTTTGATTCAGAATATTTGCTGTGAAAAACTGAAAACCATCTGCAGAGAGATGAAGATGAGCAGAAACTCCTGAAGCCTGGAGTCCAACCTGCTGAAAACCACTGACCTTTGACCTTTGACCTTTGACCTTTGACCTTTGACCCGGCTCCTCATGAGGTCAGATAGAAACTTTATTGATCCTGTGGGGAAACTGGGAAACAGAAACACAACAGAGTGACATCAGAGATCTGAAGGTGTTTGTTTGGTTTGGATGCAGACTGACCTGAGACCAGCTCACCTCCTGCTCCTCAGTGTGTGTGTGTGTGTGTGTGTGTGTGTGTGTGTGTGTGTGTGTGTGTGTGTGTGTGTGTGTGTGTGTGTGTAGTCCATCCTCTATACTGATGTGTGTATTATAGTGTTGATAACATGTAGGAGGCTGGCGTGTTGAGAACAACATGAACAGCCGTGTTTCACTGTTTAGTTACTGTGTTAGAGTGCAGTACATGTACTAACTCTGTACTACACTCTGTACTACACTCTGTACTACACTCTGTACTACACTGTACTACACTGTACTACACTCTGTACTACACTGTACTACGCTCTGTACTACACTCTGTACTACTCTGTACTACACTCTGTACTACACTCTGTACTACACTGTACTACGCTCTGTACTACACTGTACTACGCTCTGTACTACACTCTGTACTACGCTCTGTACTACGCTCTGTACTACACACTGTACTACAGCGGGAATAAACGTCTCCGTGACAACAACAACGTACCGCAGCATCTCTTACATTCATTATGATGATTATTAGTATTATTATTATCACAGCAGCAGTAGAACTGAACAGTAGGGTTGGGTACCGACTCCAGGCACCACTGTGGCACCACTGTGGCACCACTGTGGCACCGACAGGCACCACTGTGGCACCACTGTGGCACCGGTTCCTATACGACCGGCACCTACCGGACCGAACTGTACCTCAGCTCTCGGTGCCTGAGCCTCCGTGTGAACTCTGCTCCTCGCTGCCTCCTCCTCTGCTCCCTGAGACTGAGACTGAGACTGAGACTGAGACTGACCCTGAGACTGAGACTGAGACTGAGACTGAGACAGACTGAGACTGAGACTGACCCTGAGACTGACCCTGAGACTGAGACTGAGACTGACACTAACCCTGAGACTGAGACTGAGACTGAGACTGAGACTGAGACTGAGACAGACTGAGACTGAGACTGAGACTGAGACTGAGACTGAGACAGACTGAGACTGAGACTGACCCTGAGACTGACCCTGAGACTGAGACTGAGACTGACACTAACCCTGAGACTGAGACTGAGACTGAGACTGAGACTGAGACTGAGACTGAGACAGACTGAGACTGAGACTGAGACTGAGACTGAGACTGAGACTGAGACTGAGACAGACACAGACACAGACACAGACACAGACACTGAGACTGAACAGCAGAGGAACAGCAGAGGAACAGCAGAGGAACAGCGGTTCTTTGTCCAAACTAATTTATTGGGACTATGGATCAGTCTCAGTTCGTTAGTTCATTCATTAGTTAGTTAGTCACACTGTAATGTTGACTTTGTGCCACTAGGGGGCGGCATTGACAATGAATCAGTGGTAAAGCAGGTCATACAGTTAAAGACTCTATAGACAACTTTTTTGCTTTAACTTCTCATTATGAAGTAAATGTTGATGCACAGTGTGATGTCTATAGAATAAAGACACCATCAGCGTTTAGATTGGTTCCTATAAGCCTCGCTTTCACTATGCAGCTCTGTCTGCCACCGGGTTCGATCTCCAGGAGAATGAAGGCTCGACTTACGGCACAAAGGAAGTGAGTCATCCACTGTGCAGCCAACAGAGGTCCGGTAGCTATCCCCAGTAGTGGAAATGGCGGACGGTGGAACAACCTCAGTGACAGTGGAAACTCTTCCCTCTATCACAGCACTGAGATCGGGGTTTCTAGTTCAAATTGGGATTGTTTCTTGCTTTGGACAGAAGTAGTTTGGACAGTAGCAGGCTGCTGGTGGTAGCGTTAGCCATGTTGCTAACGTTTCTGGCTGCTAGCGGTAGCGTTAGCCATGTTGCTAACGTTTCTGGCTGCTAGCGGTAGCGTTAGCCATGTTAGGAGCTACAAGGAAGCCTGGACCAGTCAGAAACAAACATCTGTTTGTTTCTGAAACAAAAGAAACAAACAT
>NW_027284790.1:10000-12500 GCF_046629955.1 Centroberyx affinis | reverse complement strand
GTGTTGGTCAGGTCTCTGTGTTATGAGAGTCTTTGTCTTCTCGATCTGTTTCCTGTCAGATCTTTTTGATTCTCTGTTCCCTTCACCTGCCACCAGCTGATTTGGATTGTTGCCTTTCCTGAAGCTTTCTGCTTCAGCCTGAACTCTGTCTGTCTCTGTCTGTCTCTGTCTGTCTCTGTCTGTCTCTGTCTGTCTCTGTCTGTCTCTGTCTGTCTCTGTCTGTCTTTGTCTACCTCTGTCTGCCTCTGTCTGCCTCTGTCTGTCTCTGTCTGTCTCTGTCTGTCTCTGTCTGCCTCTGTCTGTCTCTGTCTGTCTTTGTCTGTCTCTGTCTGCCTCTGTCTGTCTCTGTCTGTCTCTGTCTGTCTTTGTCTACCTCTGTCTGCCTCTGTCTGCCTCTGTCTGTCTCTGTCTGCCTCTGTCTGTCTTTGTCTACCTCTGTCTGTCTCTGTCTGTCTCTGTCTGTCTCTGTCTGTCTTTGTCTACCTCTGTCTGTCTCTGTCTGTCTCTGTCTGTCTCTGTCTGCCTCTGTCTGCCTCTGTCTGTCTTTGTCTACCTCTGTCTGTCTCTGTCTGTCTCTGTCTGTCTCTGTCTGCCTCTGTCTGTCTCTGTCTGTCTCTGTCTGCCTCTGTCTGTCTCTGTCTGTCTCTGTCTGTCTCTGTCTGCCTCTGTCTGTCTTTGTCTACCTCTGTCTGTCTCTGTCTGTCTCTGTCTGTCTCTGTCTGTCTTTGTCTACCTCTGTCTGTCTCTGTCTGTCTCTGTCTGTCTCTGTCTGCCTCTGTCTGCCTCTGTCTGTCTTTGTCTACCTCTGTCTGTCTCTGTCTGTCTCTGTCTGTCTCTGTCTGTCTCTGTCTGCCTCTGTCTGTCTCTGTCTGTCTCTGTCTGCCTCTGTCTGTCTTTGTCTACCTCTGTCTGTCTCTGTCTGTCTCTGTCTGTCTCTGTCTGCCTCTGTCTGTCTCTGTCTGTCTCTGTCTGCCTCTGTCTGTCTCTGTCTGTCTCTGTCTGTCTCTGTCTGTCTCTGTCTGCCTCTGTCTACCTCTGTCTGTCTCTGTCTGCCTCTGTCTGTCTCTGTCTACCTCTGTCTGTCTCTGTCTACCTCTGTCTGTCTCTGTCTACCTCTGTCTGTCTCTGTCTGTCTCTGTCTGTCTTTGTCTACCTCTGTCTGCCTCTGTCTGTCTCTGTCTACCTCTGTCTGTCTCTGTCTGTCTCTGTCTGTCTCTGTCTGTCTTTGTCTACCTCTGTCTGCCTCTGTCTGCCTCTGTCTGTCTCTGTCTGTCTCTGTCTGTCTCTGTCTGCCTCTGTCTGTCTCTGTCTGTCTTTGTCTGTCTCTGTCTGCCTCTGTCTGTCTCTGTCTGTCTCTGTCTGTCTTTGTCTACCTCTGTCTGCCTCTGTCTGCCTCTGTCTGTCTCTGTCTGCCTCTGTCTGTCTTTGTCTACCTCTGTCTGTCTCTGTCTGTCTCTGTCTGTCTCTGTCTGTCTTTGTCTACCTCTGTCTGTCTCTGTCTGTCTCTGTCTGTCTCTGTCTGCCTCTGTCTGCCTCTGTCTGTCTTTGTCTACCTCTGTCTGTCTCTGTCTGTCTCTGTCTGTCTCTGTCTGCCTCTGTCTGTCTCTGTCTGTCTCTGTCTGCCTCTGTCTGTCTCTGTCTGTCTCTGTCTGTCTCTGTCTGCCTCTGTCTGTCTTTGTCTACCTCTGTCTGTCTCTGTCTGTCTCTGTCTGTCTCTGTCTGTCTCTGTCTGTCTCTGTCTGTCTCTGTCTGTCTCTGTCTGCCTCTGTCTGTCTTTGTCTACCTCTGTCTGTCTCTGTCTGTCTCTGTCTGTCTCTGTCTGTCTCTGTCTGCCTCTGTCTGTCTCTGTCTGTCTCTGTCTGCCTCTGTCTGTCTTTGTCTACCTCTGTCTGTCTCTGTCTGTCTCTGTCTGTCTCTGTCTGCCTCTGTCTGTCTCTGTCTGTCTCTGTCTGCCTCTGTCTGTCTCTGTCTGTCTCTGTCTGTCTCTGTCTGTCTCTGTCTGCCTCTGTCTACCTCTGTCTGTCTCTGTCTGCCTCTGTCTGTCTCTGTCTACTCTGTCTGTCTCTGTCTGCCTCTGTCTGTCTTTGTCTACCTCTGTCTGTCTCTGTCTGTCTCTGTCTGTCTCTGTCTGCCTCTGTCTGTCTCTGTCTGTCTCTGTCTGCCTCTGTCTGTCTCTGTCTGTCTCTGTCTGTCTCTGTCTACCTCTGTCTGCCTCTGTCTGTCTCTGTCTGTCTCTGTCTACCTCTGTCTGTCTCTGTCTGTGTCAGCAAGTAGAGACCGGAGCAACCTGAGAACCTGAGAGCGGTGTTGGGAATAACGTGTTACAAAGTAACGTTACTAGTAAAGTTACTGTAATTCCATTACTTTTGGAGGTAACTAGTAATGTAACTAATTACTTTTCAAACAAATAACGCAATTACAATTACTGAAATTTAAATGGGCTCGTTACTTTACGTGAAAATAGCGGACAACTTCAGAGGATTATCCGGTTTATGATCAT
>NW_027284790.1:5000-7500 GCF_046629955.1 Centroberyx affinis | reverse complement strand
AGTGTCCTGTGAACTTTAGTGTCCTATATACTTTAGTGTCCTGTGAACTTTAGTGTCCTATATACTTTAGTGTCCTGTGAATTTTAGTGTCCTGTGAACTTTAGTGTCCTGTGTACTTTAGTGTCCTGTGAACTTTAGTGTCCTATATACTTTAGTGTCCTGTGTACTTAAGTGTCCTGTGTACTTTAGTGTCCTGTGTACTTTAGTGTCCTGTGTATTTAGTGTCTGTGACTGAAGTGTCCTGTGGTAATGTTTGCCCAAATCTTTATAGTAATTGTATATGAATTGTATTATATGAATTTATATGAACTGTAATAAGTCTGGAGTCTACAAAACTTACAGGTAATTTGTCCTTTTATATGTAAATGTGTTAGTGTAAGTTACTGTAATTCAAATAAATATTAATGACAATAGTAGCGATGTGTTTTCACAGTAGCAGCAATCACACTGTTTGATTGGTATCAGAAGTTACAATATTTTGTAGTTTTAGTGGAATATGCCTTTAAAAGTAACCTTGTCTGCACACACACACACACACACACACACACACACACACACACACACACACACACACACACACACACCTGTCGCAGCAGGTCTTGGTGTTGGTAGTATCTGGTGATGGCGAGGATATTTTGGTGAAACGTCTCCAGGCGTCTCCGCAGGGCGTGGCTGCTGTCGTCAAGGCGACCGCGCTGAGCCGCCCGGCGCTCCAGACGACAGCTCAGCGTCTGACTGGAGCAGACCAGCAGCACCACCAGGTCCGGAGAACCGATCTGGACCCACAGGAGGTCAACACAATCCTCAGCCTGTTAAAACTGTTAAACTAGCTAACCTCGTCAAGTTAAGTCAACTTTATGGATCCTGCTGACTAAACACAAGGTTAAAAGAAAAGCAGACTGAGTTATTCTGTTATCCTGCTCTTCAAAGCCAAGGTCACAGTCACATGAAACAGTCTGCAGGGCTTCATGTCCCCAGATAAGACAACGTGGGTCATGAGGTTCCAGTGGAAAGTAAAACTGAGTATCATCTGCATAACAGTGGAACTGGATATTGTGTTTTCTGATGATTTGGCCCAGTGGAAGCATAGGAAACAGAAATGGCCCCAGTATTGAACCTTGTGGCACAAGTGGTGTTGGTGAGAGGAACACGCATCATTAACACAGTAGATGTTTTAGCCAGGAGATAGGACCCAGGATCCACCAACCCAGACCCCAACGTATATGTAAAGCTAGAGGGCAAAAAGCCAGACGTCAGTGAACTATTGATAATAGATTAACTATCTATAGATTAACACTGTCAAGGATTACTTTGAAGAATCTCGTCGAGATGTCTTGGGAAAGACCTGAACACCTGAACAGGTAAACACAGCAGAATCTGGGCAGAAACAGTGAGCTAGTGTTCCTGACTTTTGAGCCTAACATTGTATTCACAAAAAATGTTAAGAACTTCTCACATTTCTCTGTCGTGAGAGGGGGAGGGGCTAATAACAGAGCCTGTGACCTTCAACAGAACCCTGTAGTTGTAGTACTTTCCAATAAAATCAATTTTGTCATCCTTTCCTGCCTTGTGATGTTGCTATCTAAGGTCACTTAGATCTCACAGGAGATTTGAAGTTGATTGAATTTCCATTTGGATTCAGCTTTTCTGAGTTTCTTCTGATCTGCTGAGTCTGCTCTTTGAGTTAAGGCTGTAAGCTTTGCTTTTCTGTATTTAATGGGCACCGCAATGTCAAGATGGCTGGAATGGAACTGGTGAAGCTGGATGTAAGAAAGGCCTAAAAAGTTGCAGAGTAGAGGAGAAGATGTGAGAACAGGTAGGAGCATCAAAAACAATCCTCATCTATCCAGTGATTTATGAGCAGATTTGTTTGTAGCAACAAGATGTGGCTCCTGGACTCTTCAGTCGTTTACACTCACCGCTAACAGAAGAAGAAGTCCTCATCGGATTCAATACAAACCATAAGTACAGAGTTATTTAGTCAGTCAGTCAGTCAGTCAGTTCGTACCTGTTCCTGGAAGCTCAGAGCCTGGTTTATGTCTCGTGGGAATCCGTCCACTATGAAACCTCTGGCTTCCTGCTGACCAATCATCTGTCGCTTCAACTCCTTAATGGCCGTCTCCTACACACACACACACACACACACACACACACACACACACACACACACACACATTCTGTATACACTGACATATTCAGAATGGAAACTGTTTGTGTGTGTGTGTGTGTGTGTGTGTAAGAGAGAGAGAGAGAGAGAGATAGACTGACTGAATGTGGTGTCAGCTCCCCATTGGCTATGATCTCAGCAATGACTTCCCACTTCCTGTCTGAGGAGGCGTGGCTTAGCAGCTGCCTCCTGAGCAGCTCATCCAATGAGATGGTTCGGAGACCGTAGCAACAAGCTAGCTTAGCCGTTTGACTTCCCTTCCCACTTCCTGGTCCACCTGGGGGGGGGGGGGGGTGTACACATTTACACATAACTCCAGCCATTAAAACATCA
>NW_027284789.1:20000-32500 GCF_046629955.1 Centroberyx affinis | reverse complement strand
AAACAGTAACACGTCTTCTGCTGCCCTACAAACTTTTATGGATGGGCATTTCAAGCAAAAATAGTATTCGATATTCACTGGGAACTATTCAACCATTCTTCGAAGGTCCTTCTCTCATTTTAACGAGAGAAGGACCGGTTTGGGGCTAATCAAGCCATAGCTATTTACTGCTAGCAAGCTATGAAAATATGAATACTTTTTAAGACAAGACGATAGTCACATAAACTATTCGATTTTTTATAATTTAATGACTATTCGAAAATTCTGAAATCTTGACCCATCCCTACAAACTTTAACCGTAGATGATGTTGTTACCTTGTGGTTTTAAAGTAACTTTAGTGGAATTAGGTAACTGAACCGTGTCACAGTCCTTCAGTGCAGAGAATTGAACACGCAGCATGGGTCTGTACAGGATCTGTGCTGGTTCTGCTGTCAGTCTGTTTCTCCTCTGAAACCAGTTCAGCCTCTGGAAGGCAGAGGAGCGTCAGGCGGTCCAGAGAGAGTCCTGGTTGGATTCAGGTGTTTACAGTCTGAACCGCTTCAATAATGAGACTGAAACCAGAATACTGCACATCATGTCTTAATGTGACTCTGCTTACTGACTGTGACCTTATTCAGGTTCAGGGGATCAGAAAATGTTCCCGCAGAGGCTCTGACAGCATCTACACACATTTGACAGAGAAAATAGAAGATACTGTATGTATTTATACATTTCAGTATATTCTCACGGTGATTTTGTGTTGTTTTAAACAGGCAACTCCTTTCATAACTTTACCTCGTTCGTTTACATAGCTAGATGGCGAGTGCTAATTAGGCAGAAATGAATCGAAAATAACCAGAAAAAAAATAAATCTAAAACTGCTTCAGAGCTTCTCATCCACCCCAGCGATGGATCAGCTGTTCTCCAAGCCTCAATTCTGAGACGTTTCTTCCTGTCGTCTTTCAAAGTAAAAGCTGTAGAGAACTGGGAAGCTTTGAACGGCTGGAATCAATTTCTCCTCCATTTTGAACTACTGATCATGAACTAAATCACATCAGTAGGGGAAACGAGGAAGCGCACAAATCTGATTGGCTCTCGACGGCTGATGAACACAAGATTTTCAGCCGTGGCAGACTTTTCTCTGCCAACAAACTATTAGTTGATGGTGAATTATTGTGTGTGGCTTTTGATTCTTTTTTATTTTAGGGGGAGGAAGGGAGTAAGGGGGGAGGAAGGAAGGGCGAGAGAGGAAGGAAGGAAAGGAGAGAGAGGGAGGGGGGAGAGAGAGAAAGGAAGGGAAGGGGGAGGGAGAAAGGAGGAGAGACAGAGGAATAGAGAAACGGGAGGGAAGAAGGGCGAGAGAGGAAGGAAAGAAAGGAAAGATAAGGGAGAAGGAAGAGAGAGAGAAAGAGGGGAGTTACTGTAAGTATTGGTTGTTAAGTAACTTTAATTGACAGACCACCTATTTCTATTGTTTATGTTTTGAGTCAGGGGCAAAATAATATTTTCTTCTCCCTGCTCCTTTTCGGTCATGGAATGTGTAAATTGAGTTGTGTTTTGATTGTGAATTGCTTTTTTTTTTTCCTTTTCTGGAGCTGTGCATTACCATGAGAGGAACAAATAAATAAATAAAAAATGCAATATACAATTAAGGATGCAATTAAAATGTGTAAAAGCAATCGCACATGACTTTATTCAGTTCACTGTTAGACTCCTGAACAGTTTTTGGTTTTCTGCCAGAGACAAACTTTACCTCCATGAGGCTGCTGGGAGTTTCCCACCCTGCTGTGACCCTGTGAACAAAGGGGTTCACATTACTGACCCCACACACACACACACACACACACACACACACACACACACACAAGCTACCCCCCCCCCCCCCACACACACACACACACACACTCCCACGCAAAGGAGCATGAACTGTGACACCAAGCATTTGTTTCTATTTTCTCCTTTCAGGTTCTTGCACTTAATTCACTACAGGATGAAGGTTAGACGATAATAAACACACACATAGTATCACAATATATGTGATAATATCATGTCTATTTTTTGTCATATATCCCTCAAATTTTTGCTTCTTGTGAACTAAATTCTCTAGTTGAACCCTGACTTCCTATACTATTTCATACCAAGGTCCCCCCAGACCAACGCTCCATAGACCGCAGACCCATTAGAGAGGATTCTGTCCTCAGGAATCCCCTCTGAGTATTAGATCACTTTAAATTCTGATCAAAACAGCCAACATCTGTATACCTTCCCTCTTTGTTCCCATTTCTATTGAATGGAATAAAAGTGAAATTCATCTATTCGTCTGTTTGCTGGGGACCCTCTGGGACCCCCTTCAAGGACCTCTGTTGGTCCCAGGACCACAGCTCTAATGGAAAGGAAAACTGCCT
Source organism: Centroberyx affinis (assembly GCF_046629955.1). Taxonomy (NCBI): domain Eukaryota; kingdom Metazoa; phylum Chordata; class Actinopteri; order Beryciformes; family Berycidae; genus Centroberyx; species Centroberyx affinis. Next base: position 30,115 of record NW_027284789.1, on the reverse strand, counting down.
AAAAGACTTAAATGAAAAATGAGTATTGCAGCTTTTTAGTAGATTCTCCATATGATAACACTCCTATTTAACAATAAATGCTGAAGGTCGGGTCAGTGGGCACAGAGTTTTGCAAACAATGACCCACAGTATTTGAGTTTCGGTTTATTTATTTATATAGCACCATTCATACACAGAATGCAGCTCAAACTGCTTTACATAAAATGGCTTGATTAAACAATAAATGTGTTAAAACCATTACATAAAGTAACTTTAAAAATTACATTAAAATTTCAAAAACAAAAATAGTCCAGCACAGGAATGACCAATGACTATACCAATGACAACATCAGTTCAATATTTAAAATATTTATTAGAAGCTTCATTTCCAAAATGCTTTATATCCAAAAACTGTGCAGGGAGCGTCAGGTACTCCAGAGCTGTGATTCTCAACCTTTTTCATATCAAAGACCCCTAATTTAGCCCACATTAGAGAGACCCCCATTTGATGAGATTTTGTCTCTCAGACCTAAATCTGAGAATATTTTTGTCCAGAATTCCAAGACTGTCTGTATTGTAGGTAGAGAGATAACAGAGAAAGCATAATCGAAACAGTCATTCTTCCAAATTTTGTAATTGTGTTCACTTCTTGTAAATGAAATAATGCTGAAGTTTAACAATTCACCAATTTGCTGGGGACCACCAGGGGTCCCTGAGGGGGTTCCAGGGGGTCCCCAACAAATTGGTGAATTGTTAAACTTCAGCATTATTTCATTTACAAGAAGTGAACACAATTACAGAATTTGGACCCCACTTTGAGAACCACTGCTCCAGAACCACTCTGCTCTTGGAAGGGAATCATTATGAGAAAAAAGTAAGAATTATGACCACCAGGGGTATTTGTGGTATAACAAAATCCACGTCCAGGCAGTTGTGTGGATTTGAATAATAAAAAGCCTTAATGGGACAGGCTGGGACATTAAAAACATCACCAACCTGCCTTCATTAGACAGAGTCTGTCTAATAATAAAGACTTTATCATCCTAATCTACCTTCTACCTTCATTCTATTCTAAGTGCCTGAATTTAGATTTTTTTTTATGGATCCAGTCTGTTAACAGTGTTGTTATCTAATGACTGACCTGCTATCCTTTACACAGGTGTGATCAAGTCAACTTCACTCGAGTCCCAAGTCAGTCTCAAGTCAAGTCTCAAGTCTAAATGTAGATTACCAAGTCAAGTCCAAGTCATTAATGTCAAGTCTCAAGTCTAAATGTAGAACAGCAAGTCAAGTCAGAACAAATCCAGAGTCCAGTATCAATTTAATATCTTAAAGAAAACTAAATATCTAGGACTTTTCAATGCAATATGGTTTTAATAGGATAAAAACTTGGTAAGAGCATCATGAGTTTGATTTCTATAATCAGTTTCAACTTCAATAAATTCAATCATTCCATACAAATTCAGAAAACAGAATTTAAATTCAGTCGTCTGCTGGAACAAATCTCATCACTTTCAATCTAAGTCATTTACACAAACACAAGATCTCAAGTCAAGACTTTAGAAACCTTTTCAAGTCATCAGAGTACAAGTCAGAGTCAAGTCCCAAGTCACCAGAACGAGTCCCCACCTCTGATTTATTAAAAAGTTATTTGTTAGTTTCGTGACACCAGTCATCTCTAAGAGTCGGTGTCACTTATTTCAGGCTGAAACATTATTTATTCCTTCCAGTCTCCATCAGCAGTCTCACCTCTGTCCTCCAGGCTTTATGACTTTCTGAGGGAAAACAGAAGGCTGGGACATGAATGAATGACCTGTGTGATCCAACAGGCCTGTGTGTGTGTGTGTGTGTGTGTGTGTGTGTGTGTGTGTGTGTGTGTGTGTGACGGGTTTGTTGTTGTTGTGTTTCCAGCCGGACGGCTTCAGCCTCATGTTCCAACACAACAGATGGATTTGGATGAATATCGATTTTCTGCTGAACCGCTCGTGCGTGAAAACACCTCCTGTCCCGCTCAATACTAACTTAATTGGTTCGTGATGGCGTGTGTGTGTGTGTGTGTGTGTGTGTGTGTGTGTGTGTGTGTGTGTGTGTGTGTGTACAGTAGATTAAGTTTTTACCAGTTGATCATTTCCCGCTAATTAATCTAAAGGCTCTCAGGTCAAGCGTCGGGCACGGGACGCTCTGCTGACCGGACGGTTCAGCCAGTTCAGACAGAAAGGACTGAATTTTTAACACGGCAAAATATTGTGGACATTTATTAATTTTAAATTTTTCCCCAGACTTCTGGACAGAAGAAGGAAGAAGAAGAGATTTGGAGAAGGAGAGACTAACAGGAGGAGAGCAGCCAGAAACAGACACTCTCAAGGTGAGTTAGCTACAGAAAGTTAGCAAAATAAATCATTACCAATAGTTTTTAAAGCGGGTTTGCTAGTTTGGTATAGTTTTTATTTTTTGAAAATGCTTAGTTTTAGTTTAGTTTTTATTAGTTTCAGTGTTAGTTTTAGTCTTTTTTTGTAATATGGGGTATTTGTCAGGGGCGAGATTAAAAAATTCAAAATATTAGGCTTATGTATGAAATAAATTGACAAAGACGAAAACTAAAGACATTTTCTCTATCATTTTAGTTTATTTTAGTTTTGTAAACACACAATACAGTTTCAGTTAGTTATCATTTTTTTTGTAAAGTCTCGTTTTTATTTTTATTTCAGTTAACGAAAATGTTTTTTCACACCTAGTTTTCGTTATTTTGTTAGTTTTCGCCTATTTACAATTACTGGTAAACATATTATTTTCCTCATTCCATCAGCATTTTCTTTTTTTTTTTATCTTTAATAAACATAAAGAAAGAGATTCACTTAAAAACAATTCAGCAGCATGACTTGTTGTTTTTTACTCTACCAGTCCACAGTCTGGACTCCTGACTGAATGTTCTGTTTCATTCTGATCTACAGTCTTCTGCTTAAATGCTTGAAATGAGTTTCTTAGACAAATATAAATAGTGAAGTTGATCCTATGTATGAATTTATTTCTGAAGCCTTTGCCTTTCCATCAAGGCAAAGAATCTAAAATATGAGATAGTTTTGATTTGTGCAACACTTTTCTGGTCGCTGCATAATTCCATTTGTGTTATTTCATAGTTTTGATGTCTTTACAAATTAAGAAAAATGTGGTGTGTCGGACGGTGTGTATATTGTCAGAATCTGCTTTGTTGGTTCGTTTATGTGTGTGTGTGTGTGTGTGTGTGTGTGTGTGTGTGTGTGTGTGTATGTGTGTGTGTGTGTGTGTGTGTGTGAAGTTCTCCAGTCTCCTCTACCGCAGCAACAGATAACAGAGAATCACTGATTTTTTATCATGGAGGAAGACACACAACACAAGATACTACCAGAGTCACACAGAGCTTTAAAGTACGGAGCCTGGGAGCGGCCACTGGGAGAGAAAAAAAGTTATATTGAGTCATGATTTACTGTAACGTGCGTCATGTTTTAGTTCATTCGTGCGCACAAGATACAACTCGTTCCCTCGATTTCGTTCGTAGGGAAAAAATGCAACTTCAAAGGAACCTTTTAGGTATTGCAGATAGGCCTAGTAAGGATTTGGTATGTTAATATCCATTGTCTGTTTACACTGAATAGGCAAATCCCCCAAATATTGCATCATATTTATCCACTTAACCTTCAGGCCATGTAAACACAATCAGGTGCTGCAACACACCCAGGACAGGCCACATTTAAACATGATCACCAATATGTGACTGACTCTTTATAAGCTCCTGAAGAGCGCATGGATTATATATCAGAGCACCATGTCACTATTTTGAGGCACGTTTTGGCAATTTGTGCCAAAAGTGTGAAAAAATAAAACGAGAGCTTGAATTGCATATCGTACACGTTACAGTAAATCGTGGCCACGACATAAATTATTTTTCTCCTGATGGCCACTCCCAGGCTCTGTATTAAAGATCTGCCGACTCACAATATAAACTAAGAACAGCTGCTGTCCTTTTGTGACCAGCCGACCCAGATGATGTGATATCGCTGACTGAGCCGCTCTGTTCTGCAGATCCACAGCTATCAGACTCTGAGGCAGATCGAGGGAAAACTCCATCACTGATCCTGAAACAGTTTCTTCTGACACCGAACTCTTCCCAGCAGCCTCAGCGGGCAGAGAAGAGCTGCAGAGGGAAGCTTCGGCCGGAGGAAGCTCATTACTCACTGACTTCAGTTCATCTATCGGTGAGTCATGCTGTTGATTTATTGGCTTTAGCCTCGGAGCCTTTGAGATCCATACAGAACAAAGATTGATTACTATAATTTCACACCTATCTGCTGTTGCTGTGATGCTCCTGGTGGTGATGATGGTGATCATGATGTGCTTGTGCTTGGTTAAGATTTATCAATGGAAGTTCTGATTAATGACCCCATGAAATGGCATCTTTACTTGATGTATTTCCTGTTGAAACAGGATGTTGGGGCGGGACATAACACAGGGAGGGATCATTCACAAGTGTAAACCAATGGGAGATCAGTTAGGGCAAGAAAGGCAGTTTGATTTGATGGGAGGGGCGGAGGGGCGGGACTGTTCAAAAATCTGTGGTGTTTTATTGGTTGGAGTTTTTATTTACGCCTCCTGGTGCAGTGTGATGTCACCATGGAAGCCAAACTTTAAGTGTGATGTTAGGTCAATTCATAGTATTCTGTTCCATCAGCACACGGCCATCTTGGTGAGACAATAGACCTTTTTTGTGTTTGTAAACAGCGATGACGTATTTTGTGGGCAGAGCCGAACTGGTGGCAGAAAGTGAGAGTTAGCGGTATCAGGTGTCAATTTACAACATAGGAATATGGGTCATCCGGACGCCTTCTCCAATTATTTTAATGGTTTGCCAGTAGAAGACAGGTTGTCTTACACTAATAAGCTAACCTTTAGCAATGGGGTGAGGTTTCCTGACCCGTAGCCTACTCACTGTCGGATCAATGGGTCAAGGATCCAACTAAATGGCCAAAGTTACAGTGGCCGGACATCTTCATATACCTTGTGGAAAAACCCAGCGTCTATACGAAAGAAAACTCAAGGCATACAAATCTCTTGACGCATACAATTTTGTACTTTGCGGTCATGTCCAGGACCTTGAATACCGAGATTTATCGAATGATTTCTGTGTGTTACGGACCGACGTGCTGCCTAGCCAGCGGCAAGGACATAAAACGCAGCTATACAAGACGTGGGCTATTATAAACAAGTCAAACAACTATATACTGACGGCAGATCAGTCTCATATTTCCGATTCTGTGCCGTTTAAGACAACGTTAAAAACTCCGCTGTAGACTGTTAAAATATACATAATAATAGTCCATACATCCATACTGATCTCCGTTCCAGCGTTGTCCTCTCCAGATTTTACTTTTAAAGCTTCGGTTTATCACATGCATGATATTGGTCAGCCTGCTTACTGTGTGGAAGAAACGAGCTACCTCCCGATCTCAGCGGAGTCAAAACATTTGACAAGTAATCTTTTTCACCACAAGATGACACTATGACTCTTTAAATCTCCATTACATTGGGCTGGGCTTTTGATGTAAATAGATGACATTAGGTGTGTTGTTATATAGATCTGTTGCACCAGTTTTTCCCTTATTCTGGGGATCGCCCGTTTCCCTCTACTTGTTTCCTCTGTTTTTCTGCCACCACACTGCGCGCGCAACTGCAGTGACGTAACTGTGACGTCCGCTCCAAATTGGTCTATAACAGCTGATTATAATAAATGAACAGGTGATTAGGTGACCAATCAGAAGAGACGTTTAAGGCAGCTTTTTTCCATAAGATCGGAAGATTATCGTACCATAAGATTTCTCATCATGTTGGATTTGGTTGGTTAAAAGTTGTCAGGCTGCTCGATCTTCACGCTCTGCTCTGATGGAGAGAACGTCTGCCAGACTTCAGGAGAACCAGACAGGAGAACCAGACAGGAGAACCAGACAGGAGAACCAGACAGGTTCTGCAGAGCAGAGCGGAGGAACATCAGGAGATCAGACTGAATCTCATCAGACCGCTGAGCAGTAATCTGACACGGCTCTGTTGTTTATGGCACATTTACATTAACAAGAGCATAACGTTGGTAATAGAGAGTGTTTAGTTATGTGTGTGTTGCCATGAAGCAGTGTGTGTGTGTTGTTTTACAGTGGTGTGTGTTCCTGTGTGGTGATGTATGTTGCTCTGCAGTGTGTGTGCTGCTATGAACCGATGTGTGTGTTGCCATTACAGTAAGTGATGTGTGTTGCTATGCGGTGCGTGTGTGTTGCTATGAAGAGGTGTGTGTTGCTATGAAGAGGTGTGTGTTGCTGTGAAACAGTGTGTGTTGCTATGAAGCAGTGTGTGTTGCTATGAAACAGTGTGCGTTGCTGTGAAACAGTGTGTGTTGCTATGAAACAGTGTGTTGCTATGAAGCAGTGTGTGTTGCTGTGAAACAGTGTGTGTTGCTATGAAACAGTGTGTTGCTATGAAGCAGTGTGCGTCGCTGTGAAACAGCGTGTGTTGCTATGAAACAGTGTGTTGCTATGAAGCAGTGTGTTGCTATGAAGCAGTGTGTTGCTATGAAACAGTGTGTTGCTATGAAACAGTGTGTTGCTATGAAGCAGTGTGTTGCTATGAAACAGTGTGTTGCTATGAAACAGTGTGTGTTGCTATGAAACAGTGTGTTGCTATGAAACAGTGTGTTGCTATGAAGCAGTGTGTTGCTATGAAGCAGTGTGTTGCTATGAAACAGTGTGTTGCTATGAAGCAGTGTGTTGCTATGAAGCAGTGTGTTGCTATGAAACAGTGTGTTGCTATGAAGCAGTGTGTTGCTATGAAACAGTGTGTGTTGCTATGAAACAGTGTGTTGCTATGAAACAGTGTGTTGCTATGAAACAGTGTGTGTTGCTATGAAACAGTGTGTTGCTATGAAACAGTGTGTTGCTATGAAGCAGTGTGTTGCTATGAAGCAGTGTGTTGCTATGAAACAGTTTGTGTTGCTATGAAACAGTGTGTGTTGCTATGAAACAGTGTGTTGCTATGAAACAGTGTGTGTTGCTATGAAACAGTGTGTTGCTATGAAACAGTGTGTTGCTATGAAACAGTGTGTGTTGCTATGAAACAGTGTGTTGCTATGAAACAGTGTGTTGCTATGAAACAGTGTGTTGCTATGAAGCAGTGTGTTGCTATGAAACAGTTTGTGTTGCTATGAAACAGTGTGTGTTGCTATGAAACAGTGTGTTGCTATGAAGCAGTGTGTTGCTATGAAACAGTGTGTTGCTATGAAGCAGTGTGTTGCTATGAAACAGTGTGTGTTGCTATGAAGAGGTGTGTGTTGCTATTCGGTGGCGGTGTGTGTTATACCTTGTATGCTGTGTTGGTATGTGATGGTGTGGGGATTGTTGCTGTGTGTCAGTGTGTGTGTGTTTGAAGTGGTGTGTGTTGCTATGTGCTGATGTGTGTTGCCATGAAGTGGTGTGTGTTGCTATGTGCTGATGTGTGTTGCCATGGGGCAGTGTGTGTGTTGCTGTGTGTTGCTATGCGGTGGTGGTGTGTGTTAAACTGTGTACTGTGTCAGTAGGGTGTTGTTGGGTTTGTTTCTGTGCATCAGTGTGTGTGTTGCTGTGCGTGTGTGTGTGTGTGTGTGTGTGTGTGTGTGTGTGTGTGTGAGAGTCAGAGGTATTGATTAAAGAGCGAGCTGCCCGGCTGCAGTTATTAATATTTGAAGCCAGTTTCTAATGGAAGCCTTTGAAGCTGAACGGTTTGAAGTTTTCTGACATGCAGCTCCAGCTCAGTCAGGAGCAGAAACACTTAGAGCCGCAGCCTGAAATATCAACCAAATAAACCGTAATAATAATAATAATAATAATAATAATGACACAGCAGCAAGCGGGAGGGAAATTAAAACCTGCCTCCAGCTGAATGGTAGCGACTGTCAGCCGGATGGGAATCCAACCGGGTCCTTCTAGTCTAGAAAGCATTTTGGCTGCTGAAATAAATACTGTGAAGTACTGTAGTCGCTCACATCCAAAAACCTTCAAGGGAGGTGCTGGACCAATGGAAGACAGCATGAAAGAAAGAGGAAGCATATTGTAGATTCCTGTCTCTATATCTTAGGGACATCCCTGTTTAAATATAGAGGTGTGTGAGGCTTATGTGCTGTGAGGGCCTTATCTTTATTTTGTTGTATATGTATATATTTATTAACATTGTTTTCGTAACCTATATTTGTATTTTCCATCACTTATTTGTAGCAGTGGGTCAAATGTGTTATATGTGTTTTTTTCACTGGTATCATGTGATGATCATGTGACCAGAGGGTACTGGGTATTTAAACATGGCGTCTTTGTATATACTTGTTTATGTCTGAAGAAGAGCAGTAGCTCGAAACGCCACATGTGGGATGTTTAATTAAAAGAACTAAAGGGAACTACAGGCTGCTGAAATACAGAAAGTGGCTGTTTGAATTTTGGAATCCAGCTGATGGAAAGATTAACTTCCTTTATTGACTATGAGCAGTAAAAACTGTAGTTGGTTCTAATGGACGTCTCTGAAACTCTTAAACATTTCAGAGAAGGAAACTACACCATTCCTCCACAGTGGCTGGAGTCTACTTTAAATATTTCAATATTTTTTTTTTTGCATTATTACATAGAGATGAGACGATCTGCTTATCTCACAATCTGATTGGATATGTGATCTGAGGTTCAGGATTCAATACAACCAGGATACGATGTGATCAATAAAAGTTCTGTGACGACAAAGTCTGACTGTGCAGAATTCTGTTTTATTTCCGAGACTCAAATCTTTCCAGCGATGCCATTGGCTACTAGAATGTAAACAACAATTTAAAAATGTCATTACAAAGTGACAATAACATAATTTGGATGGAGAGCTTGTGAAACTGTGATGGTCAAGAGTCTCATTAGTGATTACTACAGCAGAATAACATGGAGCTGATATCACCATTCATGTTCCTGGCAGCAGAATAACATGGAGCTGATATCACCATTCATGTTCCTGACACAACAGACCGACTGACACATTTTTATATTGTGACATATTTAATTTAAATATATATCGTCCCGTCACAGAACAGGACCACAGCAGGATGTCGGAGTCGACTCACTCCAGCAGAGAAGCAGCAGACCGCTCACTTCTCTCTTGCAGAAGTAATAAAGTATTTATTGGACGAGGCTCCCGACATGTTTGGGCCTCTGCCTCGTCCTCGTCCAATAAATAGTTTATATTCTTTTGCAAGAGATAAGTGTGCGGTCTGCTGCTTTTATGTTTTATTTTTCATTTTTCAGAATACGGGACATACAAACTTATAAGCAAACATAACACTGAAGAAAATAAAAATACAAGGGTGAGACGTTTAGACCAGCTTCATGGGACAGAATCACGTCATCATATCTGTATTAGACCTTTCCATTGTTGACAAAGACAAGGTTTCAGTGTAGTCAATGTAAAGCTAATTTCTTCCTTAAAATATATGTAATTTTAGTAACACTTTACAATAAGGGTACATTAATTAAGGGTTAGTTAATGCTTAATACAAATTCCCTAACCCTTAATTAGGGTTAGTTAATGCTTAATAAGCATTAACTAACCCTAATTAACAGTTAACTAATGTGTCTGGTAATCATTTACTAATGGTGTTCATGTTAACTAAGGTATTAATTTATATATGATTTAATAGTTTATAAAGATGACTATTAAATAATGTATAAATTACTAAATAAAATAATAATTAATAAAAAAGTCTAATATGTTGAAACCGGTAAAATTATCTACCAGTGCAGTGAGATGATGTCACTAAACAAGCTTGATAAGTATGGAGACAAGAGAAAATGACTCAACATGTCTGTCAGTTTTTGCAGTGTAAGCGTTGACTAAGTTACAGAATCAGCCGGCTCATTATCCCAACCTGGACCCAGGCTGTGTGTGTTGGGTTAGACAGATAAATGTGTTGAATATGATGCATCCTTACCAAGACTTTTACCTTTTGTTTTCGTTTTTTGTTTTTTTATTTGTTTACTTGACGGACAATGATCAATAAATATATTGTGCCAGATATAACTGTAAGCTAATTTCAGGAAGGCAGCAGTAGACGGTGTGGGAGC
>NW_027284789.1:7500-15000 GCF_046629955.1 Centroberyx affinis | reverse complement strand
AAAACAGCGTTGCAGCATTCTCCTAAACAACCGAAGTTGCTGGGGACTTGTTTTAAAAACGTAAAAAAAACAACTGAAAAAACCCATAAAATGGCTCCATACAGCTCGTCTGGCGTGATCCAAGTCTCCGGAAGCCCCGAGATCCCAAGTTGACTTGAACAGAAGCCATTTTGATCTACAGTGTTCTGCTTAAATGCTTGAAATGAGTTTCTTAGTCAAATATAAATAGTGAAGTTGATCCTATGTATGAATTTCTTTCCAAAGACTTTGCCTTTCCATCAAGGCAAATAATCTAAAATATATAGATATTAATATATAATATATAGATAGTTTTGATTTGTTTAACACTTTTTTGGTCGCTGCATAATTCCATTTGTGTTATTTCATAGTTTTGAGTCTTTACTGTTATTCTAAAATGTGGAAAATAGTACAAGTAAAGAAAAATACGATGGAGGAAGAAACTCACTGCTGCATCTGGTGTGTGATGGAGAGAAGAGAGAGAGGAGAGAGAGGTTGACTGATAATGGAATGAGGGACAAGGAAAGAGAGGAGAGGGTGAATGAAGGAGAAATAGAGAGGAGAAAGATGTGAATGATGGAGGAACAGAGGAGAAAGAAAGTGAATGATGGAGGAGAAAGAGGAGAGAATGTGAATGAAGGGATACAGAGGTGATAAAAGGAGGAGGAATAAAGAGAAAGAAAACGAACGACAAGAGTTGAGAGGAGAGAAACGAGGGAGGAGTGGAGAGGAGAATGAAGAATGAAGGAGGAGTAAAGAGGAGAAAGAAGGTGAACGATGGAGGGAAAGAGGAGAGAATGTGAATGAAGGGATACAGAGGTGATAAAAGGAAAGGAGAGAGAGAGTGAATGATGGAGGAGGAAAGAGTGGAGAAAGAAGATGAATGATGGAGAGGAGAGAAACGAGGGAGGAGTAGAGGGTGAATGAGAGATGAGAAAGTGAATGATGGAGGAATAGAGGAGAAAAAAGTGAATGATGGAGGAGAAAAGGTGAATGATGGAGGAATAAAGAAGAGAAAGAAAATTAATGATGGAAGAGTCGAGAGGAGAGAAACGAGGGAGGAGTAGAGAGGAGAGAGGGGGTGAATGAAGGAGAAATAGAGAGGAGAAAGAAAGTGAATGATGGAGGGAAAGAGGAGAGAATGCGAATGAAGGGATATAGAGGTGATAAAAGGAAAGGAGGAGAAAGAATGATGGAGGAGGAGAGAATGCGAAAGAAGGTGAATGATGGAGGGAAAGAGGAGAGAATGTGAATGAAGGGATATAGAGGTGGTGAAAGGAGGAGAGAGACAGTGAATGATGGAGGAGGAAAGAGAGGAGAAAGAAGATGAATGAAGGAGGAAGAGGAGAGAGGAGGAAAGAGAGTGAGTGATGGATGAATAGAGGAGAAAGAAAATGGATGGAAGAGTCGAGAGGAGAGAAACGAGGGAGAGTAGAGAGGAGAGGGGGTGAATGAAGGAGGGATAAAGAGGAGAAAGAAGGTGAACGATGGAGGGAAAGAGGAGAGAATGTGAATGAAGGGATACAGAGGTGATAAAAGGAAAGGAGAGAGAGAGTGAATGATGGAGAAGGAAAGAGAGGAGAAAGAAGGTGAATGATGGAGCGGGAGAGAAACGAGGGAGGAGTAGAGGGTGAATGAGAGGAGAAAAAAGAAAGTGAATGATGGATGAATAGAGGGGAAAGAAAATGAATGATGGAAGAGTCGAGAGGAGAGAAACGAGGGAGGAGTAGAGAGGAGAGAGGGGGTGAATGAAGGAGAAGGAAAGAGAGGAGAAAGAAGGTGAATGGAGGAAAGAGAAACGAGGGAGGAGTAGAGGGTGAATGAGAGAGGAGAAAGTGACTGATGGAGGAATAGAGGAGAAAGAAAATGAATGAAGGAGTAATAGAAAGGAGAGAAAGGAGGATTATTGATAAAACGAGGAGTAAACAGTGTAAAAGTGTCGGGGGAAAAAACAGAGAATGAGTGAGAGGTGAGGAGACACACACACACACACACACACACACACACACACACACACACACACACACACACACACACACACATACACACACACACACACACACACACACACACACACACACACACACACACACACACACACACACACACACACACACAGAGCAGTTCCCATCCATTACTCTTGTCAGTCAGGTCTTCCTCCTCCTCCTCTTCCTCCTCCCCTCTTCCTCCTCCCCCTCCCCTTTCTCCTCTTCCCCCTCCTCTTCCTCCCCCTTCTCTTTCTCCTCTTCCTCCTCCTCCTCCTCCTCTTTCTCCTCCTCCTCCTCCCCCTCCTTTTTCTCCTCTTCCTCCTCCCCTCCTCCTCCTCCCCCGCTCTTTCTCCTCTTCCTCCTCCCCTCCCCCCCTTCCTCTTTCTCCTCCTCCTCTTCCTCCCCTCCTCTTTCTCCTCTTCCTCCTCTTTCTCCTCCTCCCCTCCTCTTCCTCCTCCTCCTCTTTCTCCTCCTCCTCCTCCTCCCCCTCCTTTTTCTCCTCTTCCTCCTCCTCTACCTCCTCTTTCTCCTCTTCTGCCTCCTCCTCCGCCTCCTCTTTCTCCTCTTCTCCTCCTCCTCCTCCTCCTCCTCCTCCTCCTCCTCTTCTTCACATTAGCAGATATTTGATATTTGTTGTTTTCCACAGTAAACATTCCTCCCAGTGAAGAAGAAGAAGAGGAGCAGCAGTTTAGCTCTAGCTTCAGTTTCTGTCTCATGTTCCAGACTGCAGCCGGAGGAAGAGTCTGGCTCCGGTGTGTCTGTCGGGCTCGGGCCGGGTTGATTGACAGGAGGCGGGGCCTAACGCGAACCGCAGAGAAGGATAGCTATTGGTGGAAAGTTTTATTTTGGAGAGATTGGTGGAAAGTTTTATTTTGGAGAGAGAGAAGAATGCGGGAAAGCGGAGGCAGCTTTGCAGAACGTGATTATCGGCTTCTGATTCACAGTGATGGATTACAGAGCCTGTTCTCCAACATGGCCGACGCTCTTCCTCTTCGTCTCAGCAGGTTATGGATCGGCTCTCTCCGTTTCCAGCAATGTTAAAGGGATAGTTCACCCAAAAATGAGGACAGACTTTAGTACGCCAACCCCTAACAAATGTGTTAGTCCATATAACACACAGGGAGGCTGCCAGCACAACTTGGTAGCAGCCTTCTCCAAAACAACTGAAGTCAATGGGGACCTGTTCTTTAGAGCTCACTCACAATCACACTGTGAACAGAAAGACCTATACACCATTATTTGTTGCAAGTCAATCAGCTGTAGTTCAGATTTGCACTAAATGATGGTGTAAATATACTGTAGGTCTTTTTGGAGCTCTGAAGAACTGGTCCCCACTGACTTCAGTTGTTTTGGAGAAGGCTGCTATGGAGTTGTGCTGCAGCCTCCCTGTGTGTTATATGGACAAACTTCACCTGTGTTTCAACTGGCATGAGGGGGGAGGAGATGAGGACAGGATTTTCATTTTTTGGGTGAACTATTCCTTTAAGAAGCAACTTTCTGTCTCCTCAGTGAGTCAGTGTTTCAACAAACTGTTTAACACAACACAGCTGACAGACAGACTCCTGTCAGTTGACTGCAACACTGTAAAGTTAGTCTTGGTTAGCCGGTTGGTTTTGTGTGATAGTCGATTATTTGTTGATCATGATAGTTGGTTAATTGCCAAAGTGGAATTTGGCTGCGTTCACACAGCATTTTTTTGTGAAAAGCTCTGCCTGGAGCGTTTTTTATGAGAAGAAATAGAAGAGGGTTAGGGTTAGGGTTAGAAGAGAGAATTCCCGCACACTGTCCTTTTACTTGCAATAAACTTTAATCAAGGTGTAAGGACCGAAGCGTTGTATCAGTAATAAAGTTTAGTGCAAGTGAAAGGACAGTGTGCAGGAATTCTCTCTTCTCTCGCCGGTGGACATTTCCTCCTACGCACCTGTCTACAAGAAACCGAAGGTGTGCATGAGCCTCTACAGTCAAGATTATGAGAAGAAATAAAAGCGGATCACGATAAAGTCACCTGACGTTAGCTGAGCACCTGCTAGCTGCTAACTTAGCGGTTAGCTCTTCTAGCGGACAATACAGCAACAAACAAAGGCTGAGCAGATGTTCCCAGACACTCGTCCAGTATGATCCCATGCTGCCTTTATGATCGGTGTTGCTGTAACGAAAATTCACTTATTACAACGACCGATTTCTCCACCGCCACTCTGACTTTCTCCATCTTTGTTGTTGTTCTGACAAATCTCTTTATTGGTGAAAACAGAACTGATACAGTACAATTCACAGTTTCTGACAGTGTTATCACCACTTATTCATCACATCGCTACATATAACAACCAAAACAAAGAAATTAACAAGAAAAAAACAAACAAACAAAAAAACACAGATCAATGAAATGAAAATCAGTAATTAGGGTGGGGGGGGGGAACTCGTCTTTGTTGTTGTTATGGGAAACCCCGCTTCTCCTTCATCGTGATTGGTTGGCTCAACTTCAGAAAGTGCTCCTCTCGTAGCTTTTTTCGGGAGTGGCCGCCTTTTGTGCACCTCATGGTCGCTTCCCGTTACTATTAGTGGAAAAAAAGGCACTGAGAGAAAAAAGCTCCAAGTGTGAACGCAGCCTGAAAGAATAAAAGAGTTTATTATTAGTATTTGCCTGCTGGCTGGTTAATTTCCAGTTTTTCCATTCGATCATCTGACCTCCTCCTGCTCCTGCTCTGCTCTCCTGGCGGGTCGATGGGGTCGTTTTGTTGTTGACAGTTCAGGAACATCAGTGGAAGCGTGTTGACAGATGGATAATCCATAATCCATCCATCCTGAATGATAGAAGTGCTGCTGGATTAAACTGCTCCTGCAGGTGATCAGGGTCAGGAGAGAACAGCCTGGTCTGCTTCTGAAACCGTCAACAACAAAGACACCGAACACAACAGCTGACAGGTGGTGTCATCTGCTGTTTGACCCCCCTGCCCCCTCCAACACACACACACACACACACACACACACATACACACACACACACACACACACACATATATATTCCAGTATCTTTTTTTATGTGTATTGTTTTTAGCCTGTGTCTCGTAACTCTTGATGAATGGTCCTCAACTTCCTTTTTTTTTGGGTTATTGTGTTTGTTGCTTTGTTTGACCTGTTTGTTGAGGAGTGACACATTAATAAAATTATATCTATCTATCTATCTATCTATCCACACACACACACACACACATCTCTCCCCTCCACTCCCTCCTTCTTCCCTGTATTTGAATTATAGTCCTGGTTTTCGTGGTTTGTCGCAGAGAAAACAGTGTTTTCCACTACTTCTGACAATTCATGTTGTTATTTTTGTATGTTGCTGAGCACGATTTTTTTTTCTTCTAATTTTCTGAGTTGTTCGCCTTCCTTCAACAAACACAACGCCCACGGGTTTCACTGACTGGTCCATTCATGTTCCACCGTTTCACATCTATTCATGTCTGTCTGTTAAGTCGTCGCTCTGTTCTTGAACTGCGGCCATGTTTCCAAACCTCTGCTCGCCCACTTCAGACATCTTACTCAATCACCAGCCGACTACAAGCTGCTCCAGTGGAGCCGAGGAGCAGAAGACTGTGTCGTACCGGGAAAACTCCAGCTGTGAATTTGTCTCTCTGTATGAATGAGAACACGCTCTGTAAAACCTTCCTTGGATGAATAATGGTTAAACAAGCACAGATCCTGTCCAGAGCCACGGTGTGTGTTCAGTTCTCTGCACTGAAGCACTGCGACAGTTCAATTACCGAGTTCCACTAACATTAAACACCACAAGGTAAAAACGTTACCTAGATTAGACATCTTTATTGTCCACTTGTGGAAATTCGTCTTTGGCTTCACAGACTTTAGCTTCACAGACATACATACACTTAAAAACTTCCTCTGCCATGGGTTAGAATACATGAGATAAAGACAATGAATAAGTGGGCCTGTAGTAGTAAACGGTTGGGATGAAAAGTGCTAAAATATTAACAATTAATACATATCTTAAACAGACATCGTAAAGACAGCATCAGTCACTAATATCCAATAAAAGGTCATTTGTTTAGTAAGATGACAGAGGATGGGATAAAAGATCTCTTAAAAATGTTTCTTGTTGCTATGGATACGCTATATCGTCTTCCTGAAGGGAGTTTACTGTTTACCGTTAAAGTTTGTAGGGCAGCAGAAGACGAGTTATCGAGTTACTGTTTATGTTCTGTTACTAACACAGGAGAGTGTGGAGCAGAATGAGGAATGTTAAGTTTCACTTTAGTTTTCACAGCGGGAGACTCTGTGGACTGAGTTCAGTCTGCTGGTCTGCTGTCTGTACATCTGCACATTACAGACATGATGAGATGTGACATACGGAGCATCAGAGATCCATTTAGATCCATTTATACACACTGAGCAACTTTTGATTTTGTGCCTCTGTATGGGAAACACTGCAGCTCACAGTCAAAGACGCCGTCTAGAGGCCATCTGACAAAGCGACAGATGACTGACTGACCTGAATTTGCCTCCTGATGCCATGGGAAAAAATCGTCCCACAAAGAATAAGACTAGGTCAAAACCCAGTATATGGCTGGACCGTGTATGAGTGTGCCACGTGCCACGGCCGACCAATGGTGTAACTAACTCCGCTGTAGACTGCTAATACAGAATAATAGTCCATACATCCATACTGATCTCCATTCCACCGCACCCACGGGCCACATTGATCCTCCCGATCCAAGCGCCAGTCGCTCTGGTACCCATCGGTGCCGAAAACACCGCTCGCCGGACACCCGCTGACGCGCCGGGACCCCCGCCAAAATCTCGGCCGGATCACCAGGAACAAATCGGTGCCCGGCTAACCCCGGGAAACTCCGGGAAGCGTCGGCAGGAAGCCCTCGCCGCTTCAAAACCTCCATGCTTGTTTGTGTCTCTCTCTCCCCCGACAGAACAGAGGGACTTCAGGTGGACTGAGCTCGCGCATATGCATCGAAATAAACGGCGATATGATATAATTGTATAGACTCTACTTTAGCTGCAGTTAGCTTCAGCTTACATGCATGATATTGGTCAGCCTGCTTACTGTGTGGGAGAAACGGGCTCCCGATCTCAGCGGAGAAACAAGATGGCGGAGAAAACGAAACTTAAATTTCTGGCTCTGTGATCCTATGATGTGCCACGGCCGACCAATGGTGCAACTTCATCACTCAGTCAGTCAGTCAGTGAGTGACAGACATTCATGTTTATAGGACTGGCCCTGCTGTTGCGGTCCAGCCAAAAATAGTTGGGACAGCTGAGCAAAAGATGACATGATGAAGCAAGGCACTGACACTGCAGGGTTGGGGGTTTGATTCCCACTGGGGCCGCCAATTTTAAAAATGTCTGTCCTGAAGCCTCCATCAGGCTCTTTGGACGACAGCAGATGTTTTCTGTCTGTGTTTCTGACTCCTGATGGACAGAGTCCTGACTGACAGACCTGGATTAACAGACATCAGATTATCATCTGGAA
>NW_027284789.1:0-2500 GCF_046629955.1 Centroberyx affinis | reverse complement strand
TGGCAGCCTGGTGGATGCTGGTGGCTTGAGATTCATGGTAGAATGAGTCTAAACTGAGGAAACAGGAAGAGGAAAAACACAGCAGGGTGCAGACAGGAGGCTTCTGGAAAAACTCAACACCGTCTTCTCTTCTCTTCTCTAGTTTCATGCTTTTTCTTCATATTAACTAGTCCATACCTGGGGATGTGCGCACATAAACAGCGTAAATTTGGGAAAATGGAAAAATCAGCTTTGTCAGTCCCTGCCTATGCCAATGCTCAGTGCCCATGTGCAGTTTCAGATTGATCGGCCAAACCATTGAGGAGCAAAATGGATGCAGACAGACAGACAGAAGGACAGAGTTTTCCTCATTTTATGGATGGATTATGGATTATGGATTTTAAAGATGGAATATACTTTATATACCACATATATATATATATGTATATACTATATTACTTTGTTCAAAACACTTTCTCTGTCACATCTGTTCCAGGAGCTGAAGGTTTAAATTAGCGATGGGTCAAGTTTAATTGTGTGCTAACTGTAGAAATTAAGGAAATAATTCCCTATAAATGAACTTTTCTTGCATAGCAATTGTTTATGGCTCTAACCAAAGATAGATGGAGGTGTGTGTGTGTGTGTGTGTGAACCAGATGACCACTGTAGTTGGGCAACCATTTTTCCAACACTTATGACCAACAATGTTTTTCCATGATACTGTTGTTCCTAATTACCAGACATTCTCCACTCTGATGTGATCCCATGTGGAAATCTGACAGTGAAAACATCTCAGATGAACCAGGGACTCTTTCATCTCCATCTGTAATTAGATTTATTAATTACTTATTTATTTATTTGCACATGAACTGAATCAGCTTCTTCTCTTTGTTTTTCACTTTGTATTCTGCACATGATGAGCGACTTTTTACTGCGTTACATCTAGCTGCCGACTGCCTGCCCTCTTTCTGTTTTTAACTCTGGGTTTTTTGTTGTGTGTTTTAATGTAAAGTCTATATATATATATACTATGTGTGTGTGTGTGTGTGTGTGTGTGTGTGTGTGTGTGTGTGTTTGCTGCTGTGTGTGTAACAGCAGTGATGAATGAGTGACTGCTGACAAGGGAACAGCGACCCTGAAGTGTAAAGTTGGATTTATCTCGTGTCACTCTTATCTGCCGTGTGTGTGTGTGTGTGTGTGTGTGTGTGTGTGTGTGTGTGTGTGTGTGTGTGTGTGTGTGTGTGTGTGTGTGCGTGTGTGTGTGTGTGGAGTCTATTTGGACGTCCTCGTTTTAAAAAAGAAGCCGTTTCTTGCTCAGGGGTAAAAAATCGGTTTAGGTAAAAATAGGTTATAGGAATTTGGGAATCAATGTAAGTCAATGGAATGCCCTAAAGTATAAAGATACAATGAGGCTGTGTGTGTGTGTGTGTGTGTGTGTGTGTGTGTGTGTGTGTGTTTGTGTGTGTGTGTGTGTGTCAGTGTTTCCATCAGCTAGAGATACAGCCTGTCACTCAAGCATGTCGCCGCGACAACACACCCTGCCACAGGGGGTGATTAAGAGAATAGACGACCAAATATGGGGCGCAGGGTGATGGATGATCCTGTCAACCCTTTGACCTTAAAGAAGAGGAGGAGAGGAGAGGGGGGGAGGAGGAGAGGAGAGGAGGAGAAAAGGGAGGAGAGAGGAGGAGAGGAGGAGAGGGGGAGAGGAGAAAGGAGGGAGAGAGGAGGAGAGGGGGAGAGAGGAGGAGAGAGGAGAGGAAGAGAGGGGAGAGGAGAGGAGGAGAGGGGGAGAGGAGAGGAAAGGAGGAGAGAGGAGAGGAGTAGAGGAGGAGGAAAGAGGGAGATAGGAGAGGAGGAAAGGAGGAAATAAGAGGAGAACAGAGAGGAGGAAAGGAGAGGAGAGAGGGGAGGAAAGGAGGAGAGGAGAGGAGGTAGGAGAAGAGAGGGAGGGAGGAGAGAGAGAAGAGGAGGAGAGGAGAGGAAAGGAGGAGAGAGGAGGAGAGAGGAGAGGAGAGGAGAGGAGGAGAGAGGAGAGGAAGAGAGGTGAGAGGAGAGGAGGAGAGGGGAGAGGAGAGGAGAGAGGAGAGGAGTAGAGGAGGAGGAAAGAGGGAGATAGGAGAGGAGAAAGGAGGAAATAAGAGGAGAACAGAGAGGAGGAAAGGGAGGGAGAGAGAGGGGGAGGAGAGGAGAGGAGGTAGGAGAAGAGAGGAGGGAGGAGGGGAGAGGAGAGAAGAGGAGGAGAGGAGAGGAAAGGGGAGGAGAGAGGAGGAGAGGAGACGGGAGAGGAGAGGAGTAGAGGAGGAAGAAAGAGGGGAGAGGAGCTAGAGGAGAGGAGAGGAGAGGAGGTAGGGAGGGGAGGAGGCGAGAGGAAGAAAGGAGACAGGAGAGAAGAAGAGAAAGAGACTTTTCTGTCCCGGGAGTATTGATAAACCATTAGACCATCTAAACTCTGCAGTTAACTTAACGCTGTCAATAGTGTGTGTGTGTGTGTGTGTGTGTGTGTGTGTGTGTGTGTGCC
>NW_027284788.1:12500-15996 GCF_046629955.1 Centroberyx affinis | reverse complement strand
GTTATTTAAAAAGTGTTTTATTTTAAAAGTATGTTATTTAAAAAGAGATGACAAATCGGCTTCTACAAAAGCATCCATGATTTGTATAAATTTAATATATTATTACTCTGTTGTTAAAATGGCATTACATTTGGTGAAGGGGCATTATGACTTGTTTAGGACTCGAAACTCAAAGTTTAGGACTCGGGACCTGTCAGTCTTGACTTGGGACTTGACTCGGGACTTGCCTGTCTTGACTTGGGACTTGACTCGGGACTTGCCTGTCTTGACTTGGGACTTGACTTGGGACTTGAGTGCAAAGACTTGAGACTTACTTGTGACTTGCAAAACAATGACTCGGCCCCACCTCTCTCTGCTAGCTCGTACAGTAATGCGGCTGTGTGCCTCCTCTTCCTCCTCCAGGCATGATGGCGTTGGGGCCCAGCGGTGCGGGGGAAGACGGCCTGCATCCTCACTCTGATGAAGGCCATGTCAGACTGCGGGGCGCCCCACAGGGAGATGAGGATGAACCCCAAGGCCGTCACCGCCGCCCAGATGTTCGGCACACTGGACGTCTCCACCAACGACTGGACCGACGGCATCTTCTCCACGCTGTGGAGGAAGACGCTGAAGGCCAAGAAGGCAAACGCACACACACACACACACACACACACACACGCACACACACACACACACACACACACACACACACATCCAAGAAACATGAGGATAGGAAACAGTGGGGAACTACGGCTACACTTTTATTTAAAGTTCCATCTGTTTTTAATTGTATCTCTGTTTGTTTGTTTGGTTGGTTTTTTAGTTGTACCTGTTTATCTCTTGTATTACCTTTTATTCCTATTTTTTATCTTTTTTTTTGGCACACACTTTTATGTAAAGTTCGATCTGTATCTCTGTTTGTTTGTGTGTTTTTAGTTGTACCTGTTTACCTCATACTGTATATTACCTTTTATTCCTATTTTGTATTATATATATATTTTTTAATACATTTTTTTTCTAATTTATTTTTCTATCATTCATTTTGGTGGTTTCACATCACTGCTTTTGGGTTTTATTGTATGTAAAGCACTTTGTAGACATTGTTTTTAGAAAAGTGCTATACAAATAAAGTTATTATTATTGTTATTGTTATTATTAGTGATCGACCATTCATAGGATTAGATACTAGAAACTGCATTGATCCTTGTTGGGACGCTGTAGCAGCAAAATTGTGATGAAATATATATGTGTGTGTGTGTGTGTGTGTGTGTGTGTGTGTGTGTGTGTGCACCAGGGGGAACACATCTGGATCGTGCTGGACGGTCCGGTGGATGCGATCTGGATTGAGAACCTGAACTCGGTCCTGGACGACAACAAAACTCTGACGCTCGCCAACGGAGACAGAATCCCCATGGCTCCCTGCTGCAAGGTGGCAGCCGCTCCCGTCCCTCTGCTCGGCTTTTTAATTTAGTTATTGGATTTTTATATATCAGAGCAGCATAATGGAGCACGTCATTAACACTGGGAGTCAGTAGAGGTGAAAAACATGGTGAATGTTTCAATACAATGAATGAATACAGTAAGAAGGAAGACACATAACTAACATTTGAAAAGGTAAACTCAGAACAGCAAACAGTAAACACCAGAGGTTTGACCAAGTCAGCTCTGCTCGAGTCAGTCTCAAGTCTTGAGGCACAAGACTCAAGTTAGTTAGCTAGTTAATTTGAATTGCTTGAGACTTGAGTTGATGCATGAAGAGAAGACTTGAGACTTGACTTGACTTGGGTTCTGGTGACTCGGGACTTGACTTTGACTTGTACTTTGATGACTTAAAATGGTTTTCTAAAGTCTTGACAAAAGAGTCAGTTTCAAGACTTGAAGCACAAGTCTCAAGTCAAGTCCCAATTCTAAATTCTAGATTACCAAGTCAAGTCCAAGTCATTAATGTCAAGTCTCAAGTCTAAATGTAGAACAGCAAGTCAAATCAGAACAAATCAGGAGTCCAGTATCAATTTAATATTTAGTCAATTGTATGCTTTGATTTCTCATTTTTTTTGTATTTATCAGAGGTGGGGACTCGAGTCACATGACTTGGACTTGAGTCACCGTTTTAATTGCTTGAGACTTGACTTGCTGCATGAAGAGAAGACTTGAGACTTGACTTGACTTGGGTTCTGGTGACTCGGGACTTGACTCTGACTTGTACTCTGATGACTTGAAAAGGTTTCTAAAGTCTTGACTTGAGATCTTGTGTTTGTGTAAATGACTCAGATTGAAAGTGATGAGATTTGTTCCAGCAGACGACTGAATTTAAATTCTGTTTTCTGAATTTGTATGGAATGACTGAATTTATTGAAGTTGAAACTGATTATAGAAATCAAACTCATGATGCTCTTACCAAGTTTTTATCCTATTAAAACCATATTGCATTGAAAAGTCCTAGATATTTAGTTTTCTTTAAGATATTAAATTGATACTGGACTCTTGATTTGTTCTGACTTGACTTGGTGACCTACATTTAGACTTGAGACTGACTTGGGACTCCCTCTGGTCTCAGGTTGTGTTCGAGCCTCACAACATCGACAACGCCTCCCCGGCCACCGTGTCTCGTAACGGCATGGTGTTCATGAGCTCCTCGGTGCTCGGCTGGAGACCCATCCTGAACTCCTGGCTACCAAAACTACCACAACACCAAGCTGACGCTCTGCTGCACTGCTTCAACTGCTGCTACCAGGTGAGGAGAGGAGGAGAGGAGAGGAGAGGAGAGGAGAGGAGAGGAGAGGAGAGGAGAGGAGAGGAGAGGAGAGGAGGAGAGGAGGAGGAGAGGAGAGGAGGAAAGGAGAGGAGGAGAAAGGATGAGAAGAGGAGAAGAGAGGAGGAGAGGAGAGGAAAGGAGAGGAGGAGAGGAGAGGAGGAGAGGAGAGGAGGAAAGGAAGAGAAGTGGGGAGGAGAAGGAGAGGAGAGAGGAAAGGAGAGGAGAGGAGAGGAGAGGAGGAAAGGAGAGGAGGAGAGAGGGGAGGAGAGGAGAGGAGAGGAGGAAAGGAGAGGAGGAGAAAGGAGGAGAAGAGAGGAGGAGAGGAAAGGAGAGGAGGAGGAGAGAGGAGAGGAGAGGGGAGGAGAGGAGAGGAGAGGAGGAAAGGAGAGGAGGAGAAAGGAGGAGAAGAGAGGAGGAGAGGAAAGGAGAGGAGGAGGAGAGAGGAGAGGAGAGGGGAGGAGAGGAGAGGAGAGGAGGAAAGGAGAGGAGGAAAGGAGAGGAGGAGAAAGGATGAGAGGAGAGGAGAGGAGAGGAGGAGGAGAGAGGAGAGGAAAGGAGAGGAGAGAGGAGAGGAGGAGCGGAGAGGAGAGGAGGAAAGGAAGAGGAGGGGGGAGGAGAAGAAGAGGAGGAGAGGGGAGAGAGGAGAGGAGGAGAGGAAAGGAGAGGAGAGAAGAGAAGAGGAAAAGAGGAGAGGAGACAAGGAGAGGAGAGAGGAGAGGAGACAAGGAGAGGAGAGGAGAGGAGAGGAGAGGAGGGGAGGAG
>NW_027284788.1:0-7500 GCF_046629955.1 Centroberyx affinis | reverse complement strand
CTGCCCAGCATGTTCCAGAGAACCATCGAGAGCTACATCGATAAACGGATGGGCGCCACCTACGGCCCGCCGGCGGGACGCAGGATGACCGTCTTCATCGACGACATCAACATGCCCGTCATCAACGAATGGGGAGACCAGGTCGGCGTTCGGACTCTCTGATTGGCTCTCTTCTGTTTGTTCTGTCTTTTCTTCTCGTTTCTTTCTTTGCTTCAGTCTTTGCTTTTGTCTTTGTGTCTTTCAATCTTTGTTTCTAATTTTACCTAATCTATCGTTTTTTTTTTGCTTAGACTTCACATTCTGCTACTTCTGTCTACTACTCAGTCAACCAATCAGGTTGTTTGTATTGTCCCCGCCCCTTCTCCCCCTCAGATAACCAATCAGATTATTAATATCGTTTGTCCTCTAACCCTCTGTCCCTCAGATAAACAATGAGATTGTTGATATATTTGTCCCGCCCCTTCAGACAACCAATGAGATTGTTAATATTGTTAGTCCCTGCCCTCTCTCCCCTTCAGACAGCCAATCGATTGTTGATGTCTTTGCCCTTTCCCTAGGTCAGTGGTTCTCAACCTTTTTCATATCAAGGACCCCTAATTTAGTCCACATTAGGGCCACGGACCCCCATTTGATGAGATTTTGCCTCTCGGACCCAAATCTGAGAATATTTTTATTGTCAGATATGATTTTGTCCAGAAATCCATGACTGTCTGTACTGTAGGTAGAGAGATAACAGTGAAATTATGATCAAAACAGTCAGTTTAACAATTCATCAATTTGCTGGGGACCCCCTGGAATGCCCTCAAGGACCCCTGGTGGTCCCCGGACCCCACGTTGAGAACCACTGCCCTAGATAACAAATGGTATTTTTGAATTCTTTGTCGCTCCCACTTTCTACTTCAGATAACCAATCAGATGGTTGATATCCTTGTCCCCGCCCCTTTTAGTATTCAGATAACCAATCAGATTGTTGATATCTTTGTCCCCGCCCCCTCTCTCCCTCAGATAACCAATGAGATCGTGCGTCAGCTGATGGAGCAGGGTGGGTTCTACAGTTTGGAGCGTCCAGGAGAGTTCATCACTGTGGTCGACATACAGGTGAAGAACCTGGTTATTATGGACACAACTAGTGGGAGATTTATTAAAAAAGGACAAGGGACAGGGAGGTCGATCCTGTTTTCCCTCACTTTCTCTCTAAAACCTGTTGTTAAGAAGAATGCATTTCATTTGTTCTGGAAGGAAGGAATGAAGTTTGTTTCACACTGACTCCTCCTGTCCTGCCTGGCAGCATCATGGAGATTTATTCTTTATTTTGTCTCTGACACATTTTCAACAACATTTGGATTTGGTTCCCCTAGTTACAATGACAACAGACAAACAACCCTAACAGAGTAGTGTAGTATTGATCAATTCTACAATAAATATCATGAAACAAACTGCATCATATCATCAGATCAGACTGGACCAGATCCCATTTTTAACAAAAAGCCAATACCAGTCGGATATATTGACAAACTGACATTTATTACAGATTGAACAGACAGTCTGCCACTCCATAACACAATATACACTACCAGTCACTTTTTAAAACTAGAAGGGCACTCGGAGAGCACAGACCTCCGCCAAGGTTCGTCCTATTATTGCTTGTTCGTGATTCAGATCCGGATCCGCCAGTAGTTTTTCCGTAATCCTGCTGACAGACAAACAGACAAACAAACAAACAAACAAACGGCACCTCCTTGGTGGAGGTTATAACAGTAAAGACATCAAAACTATGTGTTAAACAAATCAAAACTAGACTCTTTGCCTTGATGGAAAGGTAAATACATAGGATCAACTTCACTGTTTTTATTTGTCTAAGAAACTAATTTCAAGCATTGAAGCAGAAGCCTTTAGATCAGAACGGCTTTAAGAGAATGAAACAGAACATTCAGTGAGGTGGGTCCAGACTGTGGGCTGGTAGTGTTTACTTGTGTGTTACTTCTGCCCAAAGAGACATGTGAGTAATGAGTGTCTGTGCTGTCCCAGCTGGTGGCAGCCATGATCCACCCGGGCGGCGGTCGTAACGACATCCCCCAGCGTCTGAAGAGGCAGTTCTCCATCTTTAACTGCACGCTGCCCTCCAACTCCTCCATCGATAAGATCTTCGGCACCGTGGCTCAGGGCTTCTTCTGCCCCGAGAGAGGCTTCCCCCCCCCGGTCTGCAGCCTGGCGGCCGGCCTGGTGCCCACCACCCGCCGGCTGTGGCAGGCCGTCAAGGCCAAGGTGACACCTCCCTTTATACTGAGGAGGGAGGGGGCTGTCTGCAAAGAGTGAATGCAGGGGGGGGGACTCGAGTCACATGATTTGGACTCAAGTCACATGATTTGGACTCGAGTCATATGACTTGACTAGTCACATGATTTGGACTCGAGTCACTTGACAGTTGTAATTGTTTGAGACTTGATGCATGAAGAGAAGACTTGAGACTTGACTTGGGTTCTGGTGACTTAGAACTTGACTTTGACTTGAACTTTGATGACTTGAAAAGGTTTTAAAGTCTTACCT
Organism: Centroberyx affinis; assembly: GCF_046629955.1. NCBI lineage: Eukaryota > Metazoa > Chordata > Actinopteri > Beryciformes > Berycidae > Centroberyx > Centroberyx affinis. Next base: position 4,953 of record NW_027284788.1, on the reverse strand, counting down.
TTATCCTATTAAAACCATATTGCATTGAAAAGTCCTAAGTATTTAGTATGTAGGTATTAAACTGATACTGGACTCTTGAGACTTGACATTAATGACATGGACTTGACTTGGTAATCTACATTTAGACTTGAGACTTGTGCCTCAAGACTTGAGACTGACTTGGGACTCGCGCAAAGTTGACTTGGTCACACCTGATGAGTGAATGTGGCATTTTCAAAATTACACTGATTGTTTTTTCATGAGATGTTTGATATCTCACACACTGATGATGTGATTTGGACAAAACTGATCACTGCTCTCTGACAGCTACTCCTCGTTCCTCCCTCCCTGTCTTCTTCTCCCCTCCTCTCTTCCCCCCTCTCCTCCTTTCCTCCCCTCTCTCCTCTCCTCTCCTCTCCTCTCCTCTCTCCTTTCCTCCTCTCCTCTCTCCTCTCCTCTCCTCTCAGATGTTGCCGTCTCCTGCTAAGTTCCATTACATCTTCAACCTGAGGGACCTGAGCAGGATCTGGCAGGTAGAGACTCTGTCGTCCCGAACAGATCACTAGTGACTGAGTATCTGAACAGATCACTAGTGACCGAGTATCTGAACCATAAAACAGCACAATAAAAAAAAAGACCAGTTTAAATGACAAAAGGACAATAAAATAATAAAAGCAATAAGACTGTAAGAAAAAGAAAGGCAGCTCTAATACTGAGTTAAAAGCCAAGGAATAAAAATGTGTTTTGAGACGGGATTTAAAGACAGGCAGTGTGGGGCAGCCTAACATGCAGAGGAAACTCCTTCCATAGTTTGGGGGCCACGGCTGCAAAGACACAATCTCCCCTGAGCTTCAGCCTAGAGCTCGGGACAACCAGAAGCAACTGGTCAGCTGACCTGAGTGACCTTAATGGGACGTGTGTCTGTAAAAGGTCAGAGAGACAGGCTGGAGCTAGCCCATTTAATGATTTGTAGGCAAACAATTAAATCTTAAAATCAATCCTAAAAACGTACAGGGAGCCAGTGGAGGGAGGCCCATCTGTCTGGCCCCGGCACAGGTTGAAGACGTCACCGGCTTTAGTCCCGCCCACAAAGGCTCTGATTGGCTCGATCGTTTCCCGGAGCGAGAACAAGTCGCTGACGAAGGAAACAGCAGACTCTCTAAGTAAATCTGAAGAGTGGAGGAAGGAGACTCAGGAGTCTGAACCAGGACAGGAGATCCTGACAGTAAAGTCAGTTTTAACACCATGGTCTGGGTGAATACTCGATTCTGATTGGCTGCAGGGTGTCCATTAATTCCTGATAATGGACATCTACTAAGTAGTTCCTGTGAAACTGTCTGTTCACCGTTCTAAATTAATGCGCTGGCTACGTAGCATCAGCCTGTATCTAACATGAGTAACCATAGCAACAGGGACGCAGTCAAAGCCTCCGTTTACAATTTGTATGTTGGTGAAAATCTTGATATTGATTTGGGGACGATGACATGGCTGATAGCTAGCTAGTCTTGTTGTTAAACATACTGTCAAATTATATTTACTGTTTGTTATTGACTCTGAATGTTGCTAGCATAACGTTAGCTTTCTGGCTCCTAGCTGAGCCAAAGGCTTCTATGAGCTGAGCGGACTAGAAATATCTCCTGCTGCCAAGTCCTATCTAAGGTTCGTCCTATTTACTGGAGCAGTGAACAACGTTTCCGTTGCATAAGAACCTTATGGGATGGTAATGATTGTTCCAGGTATTAGTCAAACCCTCAGGTGTTACCAGGGAAACTGAGTTATGGCTTGTGAAAAACTTTAGATTTTGATTACAAAACGCATGAAAATATAAATGAATGGTCTTAATTTTTTTTTCTTTGGCAAGTGACCATGGTATAAGAGGGATAATGACCTTCGAGGTGCCCATTATCAGAAATTAGTGGACGATGGGGAGGCGAGAACCGTCTGAGGCGCAGCGGAGGACGGTTGCCTCTGTGGAATCCATTAACTGATCATGGACTCCTCATCAGGCCTTATCCCTTATTATCTCTTACAATAAGGGATAATAAGGCTGACATTATGCTCTGTGTCCCAGGGCATGCTGGTGGTGAGATCAGATGTGTGTCAGAGCGTCTCTCTGCTCGCGTCTCTCTTCCATCACGAGTGCAGCAGAGTGATCGCAGACCGCTTCACCGACGAGTCCGACAGAGAAACCTTCAGCCGCATCCTGCAGGAGGTCAGGGGTCAGGGTGTGTGTGTGTGTGTGTGTGTGTGTGTGTGTGTGTGTGTGTGTGTGTGTGTGTGTGTGTGTGTGTGTGGGCAGTTTTTGGCACTCACTTTTATGTAAAGTTCGATCTGTATCTCTGTTTGTTTGTGTGTTTTTAGTTGTACCTGTTTACCTCACATATACCTTTTATTCCTATTTTCTATTATATATATATATATATATTTATTTTTTTTTCTAATTTATTTTTCTATCATTCATTTTGGTGGTTTCACATCACTGCTTTTGGGTTTTATTGTATGTAAAGCACTTTGTAGACATTGTTTTTAGAAAAGTGCTATACAAATAAAGTTATTATTATCATTATTATTATTATTATTATTATTATTATTATTATGATTATTGTTATTATTGTTATTATTGTTATTATTGTTATTATTATTGTTATTATTAGTGATCGACCATTCATAGGATTAGATACTAGAAACTGCATTGATCCTTGTTGGGACGCTGTAGCAGCAAAATTGTGATGAAACGTGTGTGTGTGTGTGTGTGTGTGTGTGTGTGTGTGTGTGTGTGTGTGGGCAGGAACCGGGCATGTTGGAAGTGTTGTGTGTGTTGAGTACATTTATCTAAGTACTTACTTCTTTGTTTATTTCTTTTTTTGTTGTTTTGTTTGTTTGCAGGGGGGACACACACACAAACACACACACACACAAACACACACAAACACACACAAACACACACACACACAAACACACAGAAACACACACAAACACACACACACATACACACACAGATTTTTTTTCCATTGACTTTTTTTTCACCTGATCTCTCCCTCTTTTCCTTCTTCTCTCCTCTCCTTCCTTCCTTTACTTCCTCTCATCCGTCCTCTCATCCGTCCTCCCTCCCTCGCTCCCCTCAGATCACAGCGGAGGATCATGGGACGGCTCTCACTGAGCACGCTCAGTGGAACAGCTACTTTGTGGACTTCCTGCGTGAAGCTCCGGAGGCAACGGGAGAGGAACCTGAAGACGCCGAGCTGGAGGCTCCCAAGGTCCTGAACTGATCCAGATCACATTTAGTCCAGATCACACTGCATTTACTTACTCTGTTCATTCAATTTAATTCAGTAACACTTTACAATAAGGGTCACCAAGTTAAGGGTTAGTTAATGCTTAATAAGGGTTAGTTAATGTTTAATAAGGTTTATTTAATGCTTAATTAGTGTTAGTTAATGCTTAAACATTAACTAACCCTTAATTAACCAATGTGTAATTTACTAATGGTGTTCATGTTAACTAAGGTATTAATTTATACATTATTTAATAGTTTATACCTTAGTTAACATGAACACCATTAGTAAATGATTAGCAGACACATTAGTTAACTGTTAATTAAGGGTTAGTTAATGCTTATTAAGCATTAACTAACCATTAATTAATGTACTCTTATTGTAAAGTGTTACCTTTAATTCTAATTAATTTGTTCATGTTATTTAGTTTGATTCAGTTTTAGACAGTTCTGTTTTCCTTTTGTTAGAACTGATTTCACTACTGAAACATCTAAGAGTCACTGCACATTAGTGTTATAACAAACTGGTGTGTGATTGACAGGTGTACGAGCCAATCGAGTCTCTGGACCGCCTGGCGGAGCGTCTGTGTGTGTTCCAGCAGCAGTACAACGAGGCGGTGAGGGGCGGAGCCATGGACCTGGTCTTCTTCAAGGTGCAGAGACCCACCAGACACCCGCCGCTGCTCAGACCGCCGCTCAGACCGCCGCTCAGACCGCTAGTCCACTAACCCATTAGTCCGTCCACAGAGAATTAATCGACTGCAGTTTTGATAATCGATTAAACATCTCAGTCAAAATAACAAACATTTTCTGGTTCCAGCTTCACAGATTTGCTGCTTTTCTGTTTCATCTTTTTATTAAATGAATCTTTGTGTTTTCTGTCTGCTGCTCAGACTGAGGAGGAAACCTGAAGAATCACTTTGGACTCTGAACTGAGACGGACATCTGTCTTTAATTTGGACTAAATGATTCGTTGATTAATCTAAAAAATAATTGATAGATGAATCGGTAACACTTTACAATAAGGGAACATTAATTAAGGGTTAACTAATGTGTCTGGTAATAATTTACTAATAGTGTTCATGTTAACTAAGGTATTAATTTATACATTATTTAATAGTCATCTTTATAAACTATTAAATAAGCATTAACTAACCCTTAACTTAGTGAACCTTATTGTAAAGTGTTACCGATGAATCAATAATGAAAATAATCAGACCAAACAGGTTCTTAAGTAGTAGTGTTGGGAAATTAACAGGTGTGTGCTGTTTACTACAATTTATACTCTGTTTTTTTTGATAATTTATGATAATTGTATCTCTGTTGTCTCTGTCTTCCTATTGGTTAACGACCCGTCCAATGGCAGGACGCGATGAGCCACCTGATGCGGATCTCGCGGATCCTGCGCACGCCCCAGGGGAACGCCCTGCTGGTGGGGGTGGGCGGGTCGGGCAAGCAGAGCCTCACCAGACTGGCCTCCTTCATCGCCGGGTACCAGACCTTCCAGATCACTCTCACCAGGTCTGCAGGCTCAGCAGGGCCACAGAGGGACATGGCTTATAGAAAAACTTTATTTAAAAATGAGCTGTGAAACATTTTAAGGAATATTATTTGTAAATTTCAGTTCACATCACACCTAACATCACCATTCAGTTCAATGGGATGAAGATTAATGTGATCATTTGACATGTGATTTTGCA
>NW_027284787.1:0-7500 GCF_046629955.1 Centroberyx affinis | reverse complement strand
TCAAACCAGTCAAAACCAGTCAAACCAATCAAACCAGTCAAAACCAGTCAAAACCAGTCAAACCAGTCAAACCAGTCAAAACCAGTCAAAACCAGTCAAACCAATCAAACCAATCAAACCAGTCAAAACCAGTCAAAACCAGTCAAACCAGTCAAACCAATCAAACCAGTCAAACCAGTCAAACCCAGTCAAACCAGTCAAACCAGTCAAACCAGTCAAACCAGTCAAACCAGTCAAACCAGTCAAACCAGTCAAAACCAAATGTTGTGTGGTCTGCAGAGGACAGGTGAAGCAGGTGTTTCACATTCACTGATCACCTGTCTCCTCTCAGCAGTCTGGGACAAATGAAACAAAAGCTTTCTTTGAGGAGCACAAACCAAAAGACCACAGACCGTAAACAAAAGACTGACGATAAGCGGACACAGTGTGTGTGTGTGTGTGTGTGTGTGTGTGTGTGTGTGTGTGTGTGTGTGTGTGTGTGTGTGTGTGTGTGTGTGTGTGTGAATATATTTTTCCACGATATTTTGATACCAAAACAAACAAGCAGCTCTTAGGACTTGCAGCAGCTGTGGTTTGTGATGGAGACTGACTCTTTCCTGCCTCACATCACACATGTTGGATCTTGTGTTTACACTTAATATATTCGTCTGTCAATCTGTGTTTTCATTGGCTGGTGAAAACTGACGTTAAGATTTGAGTCTCTGACGAGCACAAACGTTTGATCTATCGATGCTGATTGGGATTCTAGGAGAGAGAGAGAGAGAGAGAGAGAGAGAGAGAGAGAGAGAGAGAGAGAGAGAGAGAGAGAGAGAGAGAGAGAGAGAGAGAGAGAGAGAGAGAGAGAGAGAGGAGAGAGAGAGAGTTCCGGAATTCCATCAGAGACAGAAGCAGTAAAATATGAGCTCCTACTCAAGCTAATTACTTTATTACTTCTAGATCAAGTATAGTGGCAAGTATTACCTTAAATTAAACCTAAAGGACTTGGGAACAAAGTAGCCAACTTTCAAGAAAATCTGAGGAACCAACCCAACAAAACCTCAAAGCAAAGTTTGAGACAAGCTAGCTAGATAACATGCTAACTACACCAACTGCCAACTGCCAAGAAGAATCAGAACTAGAAAACAACAAAACAACTGTAAAAAAACAAAAAACAAAAAACAAAAAAACAACTACAATAAGAGGAGGAAAACAGGAGGATATACAGGATTAACTAAAAATCCTGAGAGGTAGGACCATTCCTGACTCAACAACAAAAGATGGACACACCCCAACTGCAACCCAGTGTATGGAGACTAGATAACCTGGTGATCAGCTACCCTGATGACATCACCAGTGAAGCAGCAAAGAAAAAATACAGAAGTAAACTGCTAAAAGACAATCCTGAGACGCTTAAAGCAGACTACAGACGTCAAGGTGATAGAGCAGTTATAACAGACCTGCTGTTCTTCACTGAGCACCTAGAAGTCTGGCACTCTGCTCTCAGAGATGAATACAGCCAGCTGAAAATGATTGGCAACAAGTCCATCCGACAGTTGTATACAGATACTGTACCCAAATTCAATATAAATTTCTATAACACCGGCACTATAATGGTTCAGGGATCGGAAACCAAACTGAAGGAATTTGAAAGAGACTTTGACAAACTGAAAAGCGCTGCAAGCATGAAAAAGGCCAATATGCCCCTTAAAGGAATAGGCCTACCTACTGACCTGTCAGACTCAACTCCACAGCCTTCAACCCCTACCACTGCTGCTCCACCCTCCCATGCCCACACAGCCTCCAGCTCTCCCCTACCAGCCAGCTGGACCAGACCTCACACACCCAGAACACCGGTATCAGTGCAGCGCATCCAAGAGTGTCTCTCTCTTCTAGAGGTGGAGATAACTGAGTTTAGAGAGAACAAACTCTCAGAGGCAGACACAGTCAAACAGCTGAATGACGAAATGAGACTGTTTAAAGAGAAAACTCATGCTGATATTAGACAGTTAAAAGAAAATGTGAACGAGCTTCATAGAACAATTGAAGCTCTTAAATATGAACTACGACAAATGAGAGAGGAACTGAAACAAAGGGACACACTTAACTCCAGTCTGAAGCAGCCACCCAGCATATCAGCAGCAGAGCAGCCCCTCCAAAACCAAGGCAGAGACACAGTCTCACAGACTGGCCTGAGCAGCCAGGAACAGCCACACCCCAGTCCCTCCAGTCCTCAATCCAGCCCTCCACAGACCGTCTCCAACAGCCAGACAGAGAGACAGACCGTCTCCAACAGCCAGACAGAGAGACACCCCAGTCCCTCCAACCTTTCACAGATTGGTCCCAGTCCCCCCAGCCTTCCACATGCTGGTCCCAGTCCCTCCAGCCTTTCACAGATTGGTCCCAGTCCCCCCAGCCTTCCACAGGCTGGTCCCAGTCCTTCCAGCCTTCCACAGGCTGGTCCCAGTCCCCCCAGCCTTCCACAGGTTGGTCCCAGTCCCCCCAGCCTTCCACAAGCTGGTCCCAGTCCTTCCAGCCTTCCACAAGCTGGTCCCAGTCCTTCCAGCCTTCCACAGGCTGGTCCCAGTCCCTCCAGCTTCCCAGAAAACAGCTCTGCCCTTGCAGTCCTACACACAACCCCCTGCTCAGACAGAGCAGAGGAACAGGAACCACCACAACGCCGCTTACACCCTAAAATTGCCATCCTCATTGATTCCAATGGCAAATTCCTGGAACACAGACAGCTGTTCCCTCATCACAGAGTGGGGAAGTTCTGGTGCCCCCATACTGATAAAGCCCTGCAGCTCCTCTGCCATGACCACCTGGATGACCCTGACAATATTATCATCCACACTGGAACAAACGATCTGCATCATAAGAGAGAGAGGGTGGCAGAGGCCATAATTAAGATGGCTAAAAAAGCACTACAGGAGTTTCCTCAGGCCAGTATCACCATTTCCACACTACTGCCACGGACTGATTTCCCCTCTGACATGATTAGCAAGATAAACAGGGAGATCACCTTAGGGTGCATGACATTAAGAAATGTAAATATTGCCCATCACCCCACTCTGACACATGAGCACCTCTATGATCATGTCCACATAAACCGTGACCACATCTGGATGTTTGCTGAGGACCTCACATTGGCCAACGGAGAGCCTTCAGTCCCACCCCTCATCAGTGGACCACCACATCTCAGTCACAGACAACAACACACACAGCCCAGGCCAAGGGAGAGGAGAATGCCACTTGGCCCAGCCCAGCGCAGCAGAGCCCCACCCGGCAGAGCCCCACCTACTAGAGCCCCACCAAGCAGAGCCCAACCTACTAGAGCCCCACCAAGCAGAGCCCAACCTACTAGAGCCCCACCCGGCAGAGCCCCACCAGGCAGAGCCCAACCTACTAGAGCTCCACCTGGCAGAGCACAGCTTGGCAGAGCCCCATCCAGGAGAGCCCAACCCACTCTACCTCAGCCAGGCATTGGTGCCAGGCCTCGAGAGCCTATACCTGGAACTTCACTATACACAGAAGCCCAGCCTGACACAGTTCAGGCCATGCCACCCCTTCAGAGACAACGTACCTATGCACAGGTAGTAGAAAATCACACTGACATTGGAGAAGTGAAACAATTGCTCCGACTTATTTGCAGAATTCTTAGTTAAGAAAAGAAAAAATAAACTGTAATAGTATTCTATTTTTACCACATTGAAATGTCATTGAATCAAATATAAATTTGGCCCAAATGTTTTACTTGTCATTATACACAATCTATGTATGTAATTAATAATTAATGAAATCTTTCTCTATAAGCTCTTGGAACATTCAGGGTCTGTACTCTTCTACTTTCGGACCGAAGAGTACAGATCCAGAATTCATCTCATGCATCTCAGGTCAAGATATCATAATACTGTTAGAGACATGGTGTCGAAATGACACAGATACCCACTGCCCCCAAAACTACAAAGAAATCTTACTGCCATCCCTCAAACATAAAAACATACACCATGGTAGAGACTCAGGTGGAGTTATCATATGGTACAAGGAGGACTTGTCAACCCGATCAACAAGTAATCAAAAAAGCTACAACACACATCTGGCTTAAATTGAATAAAAGCACTATCAAATGTGACAGAGAATTATACATATGTGCAGCTTACACTCCCCCGTCAGAGTCACCATACTATGATGAAAACTTCTTTGAAAATCTCCACAAAGAAATCAGCCATTACCAGGGCCAGGGTAATGTCTTATTGCTGGGAGATTTGAATGCCAGAACAGGATGTGAAACTGACACAGTGCATCCTGCTGGTGATAGCCATATATTTGGACAGTCCTCTCCTTACATCACCCCCACCACTACCCACAGAAATAACCCAGACCATGTTGTAAACAAAACTGGAAAAGAGTTAGTGCATCTCTGTCGCTCACTAGGTCTGTATATGCTCAATGGCAGGATCAGAGGAGACTCCTTGGGGAGATTCACCTATTGTTCAGCCCTTGGAACCAGTGTAGTCGACTACGCCATCACTGACATGGACCCCTCCCTCATCAGTGCATTCACTGTCAGACCACAGACCCCACTAACAGATCACTGTCAGATAAATGTATATCTAAAAGGAACTGTACAGCAGAAAGCAATAGAACCTGAACCCTGTAAACTATATAGACTAAACAAGTCATATAAATGGTCTCCTGCCTGCGAGATTAAATTTAGAAATATAATCAGCTCTCCAGATATCATACAGCTTATTAACACTTTCCTCTCAGTAGAGTTTAAAACGAATCAGTTTGACATAAACATGGCTGTAACCAAAATCAACAATATTTATCACAAATCTGCCAATAAAGCAGGTCTCATTAAAAACAGCCCTACATGTAGACAGAAACCAAAAAAGGAGGTGTGGTATGACAAGGATTGCAGAAGTGTCAGGAAAAAACTAAGACACCTGTCCAACCTAAAACACCGTCAGCCACAAAACACAGACCTGCGCCAAAACTATGTTGAAACACTAAGAGAATACAAACAGATCCTAAGACAGAAGAAAGGAGAGCATTACAATCTGAAACTAAGAGAAATTGAGGAATCCATTGATCAAAATCAATTCTGGGAGAGATGGAACAGCTTAAGCAACAACAAATCAGATAATGTAGCCTTACAAAACTGCAGCATTTTGAAAAACCATTTTGAAAAACTCTATGAGCAAATTTCGCCCGACAGTCTAAATCATGAACAAAAACAAATCCGAGAAAAGTTGAGAATACTTGAATCAACGATCAAAAACAATCAGAATCCACTTGACTACCCAATCTCAATGAAAGAACTAGAAGATAACATCAGAAAACTGAAGTCTGGCAAAGCATGTGGAGCTGACAGCATCAGGACAGAGATGCTCAAACACAGTCGGCCCCCCCGAGCTGCACCAGGCCCTGCTTAAACTGTTCAACCTCATCCTTCAGACCGGCTGCTATCCTGAGATCTGGAGCCGAGGACTTGTTTCCCCAATACACAAGAGTGGAGATAAACTGGACCCCGACAATTACCGAGGCATCTGTGTCAGCAGTAACCTGGGGAAGGTTTTCTGCAACGTTATCAAGCCCGAATGCTGGCCTTCCTCACCGAACACCATGTCCTGAACAAAGGGCAAACTGGCTTCCTACCAAACAACCGCACTACTGACCACATTTACACCCTACACACTCTAATTAACCATCACGTACACCAAAAAAATAAGGGGAAAATCTTTGCATGTTTTATCGATTTTAAAAAGGCATTTGACTCCATTTGGCAAGAGGGATTATATTATAAAATTCTCCAAAGTGGCATAGGGGGTAAAATCTATGACATAATAAAGTCAATGTATGTCAGTAATAAATGTGGAATAAAAATTGGAAACAAAAGTACAGATTTCTTCACTCAAGGGAAAGGAGTATTTCAGGGAAACAGCTTGTCACCAACTCTCTTTAACATCTACTTCAATGAGTTGGCCATGCTGCTGGACAGTCTGCTTCCCCTGGCCTGAGCGACACAATAAGGAAGTTAAACTCCTGCTCTATGCTGATGACTTGGTGCTGTTGTCACCAACACAGCAAGGTCTACAGCAGCATCTGGACCTGCTGGAGCAGGACTGTCACAACTGGGCCCTGACAGTAAACTACAAAAAATCAAAAATAATGATCTTCCAAAAGAAGCCCAGATCTCAGGAAAGCAGATACACATTCAATCTAGGAAATCCTGTACTGGAACACACTCTACACTATAACTACCTGGGACTCCAAATCACCTCAGGTAACTTTGGTCTGGCAGTGAATGCACTGAAAGAAAAGGCCTGTAGAGCCTTCTATGCAATTAAGAAAAGATTCCACAAAATAAACATACCAGTTAGAATTTGGTCTAAAATCTTTGACAGTGTAATCCAACCCATTGCCCTCTATGGAAGTGAGGTTTGGGGTCCGCTCAGCAAACAGGACTACACCAGTTGGGACAAACATCCTACAGAGGTCCTGCATGCAGAGTTCTGTGGGACCAGACTAAACATCCACAGAAAAACACCAACCAACGCATGCAGGGCAGAACTAGGCCGTTACCCTCTGCTTATAAACATCCAAAAAAGAACTCTTAAATTTTGGATGCATCTCAAATCGAGTCCCCAAGACTCCCTGAGATCTCAGGCTGCAAACCCAGGAGCTGAACCCCCAAAGGAGCCCCTTCTGCCAGCTGGTCAGGAGACTGACTGATACAGACCAACGTCAGACCAGCACTGCTCCAAAACCACCAATCAGAGTAAACCAAATTATACAACAAACAAAAGATACATATCTGGAACATTGGACAAATCAAACACAAACACAAAACAAACTTAATTGCTATCTGGCCCTAAACCATAAATATAAATTGGCAGAATATCTTTTCAGTGTAAAAGACCCAAAGCAGATCCAGATCCTGAGCAGATCCAGATCCTGAGCAAATACAGACTGAGTGACCACAGTCTGGCCATAGAGAAAGGATGACATAAGAAGTCCTGGCTACCAAAAGAGCAACGAATATGTGGTCACTGCACAACAGGTGAGGTGGAGACAGAGATGCACTTCCTCTTGAGATGTGACAAATATAATCTAATTAGAGTAGAATACTTTAAGAAATTTGAATTATGAATCCCCAACTTCACTAAACTAAATGAAAGTGTCCAACAGCAGATCCTGCTGGGAGAGGGACAGGCAGCAGGTCTAGCTGCACAGAGACCGCCTGTCACAGACTGAGGGACTGAGACCACAGTGATCATCTGGACCTATCTTAATCTTAATCACTACTGTTTGTTTATGTATTGTTATAATTGTTATAATTACTATTTTAATACCGTTATTGTTGTATTATATTATTCTAACACTGTACTAATAATAGTTTCATAAGTTGTAGTATTATAATACTAGTACAATTCTTATTTTATTTATTTTACTGTAATGTATCAGTAATGTATCCACTGTTTACTTTGTTGTTAGATCCTTTTGTTGGTTGTCCTGAGA
>NW_027284786.1:0-10000 GCF_046629955.1 Centroberyx affinis | reverse complement strand
ACAGCTGGATTGTTTAGGGTTGCAGAGAAATAGCAGAATATCATCTGCATACAACAAAATAATGCCGCTTTTCCACTGCATAGTACCGGCTCAACTCGCCTCGCCTCGACTCGACTCTACTCGCTTTTGGTAGTACCACTTTGGTTTTCCACTGCAGATAGTACCCCCTCAATGTGCTCCACCCCCCAAACTGGTCGTCATAGTGACGCTGCGACGCTGCATGAAACACGACACACAGCTACTATGGAGGATATCGAAGCGATGGTGTTCTTGATTCTCGGTATGTGGCTGTTAGTCACAGCAAGGAGACAGATTTTATTTCAGAAGAGGCTGAAGGCAGCGAGACAGCAGAAGCTCTCTGGCTGCTCAAGTTGACGCAAGAGGGTAAGCTAACCGCTAGCCTGGTAGCTAACGTTAGCATATACGTCCCGTGTCGCGATGATGATTCTCTGACCAATCAGTGGTCTGCAGTGTTTTCACGTCACCTTTTGGTATCGCCTCAGCTCGCCTCAGCTCGCTTGGAACCTCGACGGAGGTGCTACGAAAAAAAGTACCAGGTACTACGTAATATGGTACCTGGTACCTGGTACTTGGCCAGTGGAAAACCAAAAAAGGCGAGTAGAGTCGAGTCGAGTCGAGCCGGTACCATGCAGTGGAAAAGCGCCATAATATGCTCCCTTTTCCCACTGTTAATACCATTAAACATGTGGGTGTGTTCTAATAGCCTCAGCCAGAGGTTCAATGACAATGGAAAACAAGTGGGGACAGTGGACAACCTTGACGAGTGCCACGCCCAAGAGTGAACCTGGGTGATGTGAAACCATTAGCCATAACCATTGCTTGTGGAGAGGTATACAGTAATTTCACCCAACTAATAAATGTGTTGCCCTGAGAGAAACGCTTCAAAACATTGAACATATATTTCCATTCAATTCGGTCAACCGCTTTCTCAGCGGCTAAAGAGACCACCATAGAATCTAGAGGTTTGTATAGGAATGACGACCTTGCACAAATCCTGTTTGATCAGGCCCAATGATGCCGGGTAGGATAGGGTCTAACTCTTAGCTAAAAGCTTGGCCAATATTTTATTTTCCACAACTAATTGGTCTAAGGAAGGTTCCTCTGGGTTTTTACCTTGCTTTGATATTAAGGTAATGCCAGCTGTCTGTGTTGATTCAGGCAGTTTTTGATTCAGGAAGGAATGTTCGTACATTTTACTTAAGAGTGGAGTGATAATGTCTTTGAATACTTTGTATAGTTCTGAGAGAAAGCCATCAGGAGCAAGACTCTGACTCCCTACCAGCTCCAGTCTGCTGCAGAGCTTCTTCTAGGCTTCCTAAACATGGATGTAAGACAGACAGGTAGAGAGACAGACAGACAGGTAGAGAGACAGACAGACAGGTAGAGAGACAGACAGACGCGTAGAGAGGGGAGTTTACCTTGTTGGGATTTGAACCAGCAACCCCGATTGGATTCAGCAGGTCCTCCAGACCGTGAGGAACCGGCCAGAGACTCAGAGCCACTTTCCCACAGACCAGGATGTCCTTATAGTCAAACAGGTTGACGTTCCCCCAGGCCAGAGGACAGTGCTCCTGACAGACAGACAGGCAGAGAGACAGACAGGTAGAGACAGACAGGTGGAGAGACAGACAAGTAGAGACAGACAGGTAGAGAGACACGACACACAGGTAGAGAGACAGACAGGTAGAGGGACACACAGGTAGAGAGACACACAGGTAGAGAGACACACAGGTAGAGAGACAGACAGGCAGAGGGACAGACAGGTAGAGGGACACAGGTAGAGAGACAGACAGGCAGAGGGACAGACAGGTAGAGAGACACACAGGTAGAGAGACAGACAGGCAGAGGGACAGACAGGTAGAGAGGCACACAGGTAGAGAGACAGACAGGTAGAGAGACACACAGGTAGAGAGACAGACAGGCAGAGGGACAGACAGGTAGAGAGACAGACAGGTAGAGAGACACACAGGTAGAGAGACAGACAGGTAGAGGGACAGACAGGTAGAGAGACAGACAGGCAGAGGGACAGACAGGTAGAGAGACACACAAGTAGAGAGACAGACAGGCAGAGGGACAGACAGGTAGAGAGACACACAGGTAGAGAGACAGACAGGCAGAGGGACAGACAGGTAGAGAGACACACAGGTAGAGAGACACACAGGTAGAGAGACAGACAGGTAGAGGGACAGACAGGTAGAGAGACAGACAGGCAGAGGGACAGACATGTAGAGAGACACACAGGTAGAGAGACACACAGGTAGAGAGACAGACAGGTAGAGGGACAGACAGGTAGAGAGACACACAGGTAGAGAGACAGACAGCGTGTCTTCAAACAGGTTCACTCATTCTTTTGTTTCTTCGTTCATTGTTGGTTCATTCGTTCATTCATTTGTTCATTTGTTCATTAATTCCTTCGTTCATCTGTTCGTTCACTTGTTCGTTCATCCTCTCCTTCCCTTGTTTCCTACCTCCTTGGCTCCTTTCCTTCCCTTCACTGAGCAGATAGACAGGCAGAGTCTGGCTGAGCGAGGCAGATCAGCCAGGTAGATATCATAAGACAACCATTCATTCCACCTGAGAGACAGACAAGCAGAGAGACAGACAGGGAGAGAGACAGACAGGGAGAGAGACAGACAGGGAGAGAGACAGACAGGCAGACAGGGAGAGAGACAGACAGGCAGACAGGGAGAGAGACAGACAGGGAGAGAGACAGACAGGCAGACAGGGAGAGAGACAGACAGGCAGACAGGGAGAGAGAAAGACAGGCAGAGAGACGGACAGGCAGACAGGGAGAGAGACAGACAGGCAGACAGGGAGACAGGGAGAGAGACAGACAGGCAGACACGGAGAGAGTCAGACAGGGAGAGAGACAGACAGGCAGACAGGGAGAGAGAAAGACAGGCAGAGAGACGGACAGGCAGACAGGGAGAGAGACAGACAGGCAGACAGGGAGACAGGGAGAGAGACAGACAGGCAGAGAGACAGACAGGCAGAGAGACAGACAGGCAGACAGGGAGAGAGACAGACAGGGAGAGAGACAGACAGGCAGAGAGACAGACAGGCAGACAGGCAGAGAGACAGACAGGCAGACAGGCAGAGAGACAGACAGGCAGACAGGGAGAGACAGGTAGGATCATGGTTTAACGGGTTGTTTTGAATGTTTGGTGGAGAAAGTGAAACATATTGATCATGAACGATCACTTCACTGTTTAATGCACAGTTTTATTGATCAGTTTTAACTGTATAATAACTAATGTTTTATCATCAGTTTTTATTGACTGGCTGAGTGTCTGGTTTACCTAAATCACCACCTGAACGCAGAATCTGCCTCTGTGTGTGTGTGTGTGTGTGTGTGTGTGTGTGTGTGTGTGTGTGTGTGTGTGGTGTGTGTGTGTGTGTGTGTGTGTGGTGTGTGTGTGTGTGTGTGTGTGTGTGTGTGTGTGGTGTGTGTGTGGTGTGTGTGTGGTGTGTGTGTGTGTGGTGTGTGTGTACCTGGGGTTGGAACATGGAACTCTCTGTGTGTTGACGTTGTCACACAGCGGCTCTCCTCCATGATAAATACCAGTCCTGACATAGATCTGCACACACACACACACACACACGCACACACACACACACACACACACACACACACACACACACACACACACACACACACACACAGTTAACCCTCTCTTTAACACAGCATGTTAATGACAATACATTTGCATTAACACTGGTGTGTTAAAGTCACACTGCTAGTTTACAATCCTCACAAGACATGGAGTTACTTTCATTATAAACTTTATTACCATTAACAATCATATAATATCTCTCTTACACTGTTAACACACACTGTTGGCACACACACACACACACACACACACACACTGTTGACACACACACACACACACACACACACACACACACACACACACTGTTGACCCACACACACACACACACACACACACTGTTGACCCGCCCCCACACACACACACTGTTGACCCACACACACACACACACACACACACACACACTGTTGACCCACACACACACACACTGTTGACCCACACACACACACACACACACACTGTTGACCCCCCCCCACACACACACACTGTTGACCCACACACACACACACACACACTGTTGACCCACACACACACACACACACACACTGTTGACCCCCCCCCCACACACACACACTGTTGACCCACACACACACACACACACACACACACTGTTGACCCCCCCCCCCACACACACACTGTTGACCCCCCCCCCCACACACACACATACTGTTGACCCCCCCCCCACACACACACACTGTTGACCCACACACACACACACACACACACACTCTGTCACCTTGTCGATGTCCCGGATGTTGACGTTCACGTACGTTGCACAGAGCAGCCGGACTCTGAGCAGAGTGTTGAACGCCCAGAGAGAGCGAGGAGGAGATCCATCTGCTGCTGCAGGGCAGGGGGAGGGCTGGGGGGTCCTCCGGCTGAAACAGATCCATATTCATATTAATATGAATATTAATGAATAATATTAATAACCAGGGGGAGGGCTGGGGGGTCCTCCGGCTGAAACAGATCCATATTCATATTAATATGAATATTCATGAATAATATTAATAACCAGGGGGAGGGCTGGGGGGTCCTCCGGCTGAAACAGATCCATATTCATATTAATATGAATATTCATGAATAATATTAATAACCAGGGGGAGGGCTGGGGGGTCCTCCGGCTGAAACATATTCATATTCATATTAATATTAATAATATTAATAACCGGGGGAGGGCTGGGGGGTCCTCCGGCTGAAACAGATCCATATTCATATTAATAAATAATATTAATAACCAGGAGGAGGGCTGGGGGGGGGTCCTCCGGCTGAAACACATTAATATTCATATTAATAAATAATATTAATAACCAGGAGGAGGGCTGGGGGGGTCCTCCGGCTGAAACGCATTAATATTCATATTAATAAATAATATTAATATATAATATTAATAACCAGGGGGAGGGCTGGGGGGTCCGCCGGCTGAAACATATCCATATTAATAAGTAATTTTAGGGTAGTTCAGGGTAGTCCAGGGTAGTTCATGGTGGTCCAGGGTAGTTCAGGTAGTTCATGGTAGTTCATGGTAGTCCAGGGTAGTTTGGGGTAGTTCAGGGGAGTTCAGGGGAGTTCAGGGTAGTCCAGGGTAGTCCAGGGTAGTTCAGGGTAGTCCAGAGTAGTTCATGGTAGTCCAGGGTAGTTCAGGTAGTTCATGGTAGTTCATGGTAGTCCAGGGTAGTTTGGGGTAGTTCAGGGGAGTTCAGGGGAGTTCAGGGTAGTCCAGGGTAGTCCAGGGTAGTTCAGGGTAGTTCAGGGTAGTCCAGGGTAGTTCAGGTAGTCCAGGGTAGTTCAGGGTAGTCCAGAGTAGTTCAGGGTAGTCCAGGGTAGTTCAGGTCGTCCAGGGTAGTTCAGGTAGTCCAGGGTAGTCCAGGGTAGTTCAGGTAGGTCAGGGTAGTCCAGGGTAGTTCAAGTTAGTCCAGGGTAGTTCAGGTAGTTCAGGGTAGTTCATGGTAGTCCAGGGTCCAGGGTAGTTCAAGTTAGTCCAGGGTAGTTCAGGTAGTTCAGGGTAGTTCATGGTAGTCCAGGGTAGTCCAGGGTTTTTCAGGTAGTTCAGGGTAGTTCAGGGTAGTTCAGGGTAATTCAGGTAGTTCAGGGTAGTTCAGGGTAGTTTGGAATAGTCCAGGGTAGTTAATATTAGTAGTTAATTAATATTAATAAATAATATTAATAACCAGGGGGAGGGCTGGGGGGGTCCTCCGGCTGAAACACATTAATATTCATATTAATAAATAATATTAATAACCAGGAGGAGGGCTGGGGGGGTCCTCCGGCTGAAACGCATTAATATTCATATTAATAAATAATAGGGGTATTAGGGGTAGTTTGGAATAGTCCAGGGTAGTCCAGGGTAGTCCAGGGTAGTCCAGGGTAGTTCAGGGTAGTTCAGGGTGGTCCAGGGTAGTCCAGGGTTGTTCAGGTAGTTCAGGGTAGTTCATGGTAGTCCAGAGTAGTTCAGGGTAGTCCAGGGTAGTCCAGGTAGTCCAGGTAGTCCAGGGTAATTCAGGGTAGTTCTGCGTAGTTGCAGCTGTAATTGTTGTGTGTGTGGAAGTGAAAGACTCAAATCTCTCTCCTATGATCCCAATCTGCCACGTCAAGATTAGATCAAACATGTTTTTGGGGCTCGTGGCACCAGATCTGTGCATCACAAGAGACTGAAAATCTGCAAATTTCAGTTGTTAATGTGTCCCCAGCTTAAGATGCTGATTGGCTTATGCAGATCTATATAAGATGCTGACTGGTAGATGTAGATCTATACAGGATGCTGATTGGCTGGCGTACCTGTAGGAGGGCGTGACGAAGCCGGAGGCAGGAAGTTGGGAGTAGAGACTGTCTTTAGAAACCAACATCAGGTGAGGAAGACGACCGACTGTTATACAGGAGCGGATATACTAGAGAGAGACAGACAGGTGGAGAGACAGACAGGTAGAGAGAGAGAGAGAGACAGGCGGAGACAAAGACAGGTGGAGGGACATACAGGTGGAGAGACAGACAGGGAGAGAGACAGACAGTAAAGAGACAGACAGGTAGATAGAAACAGACAGGTGGAAAGACAGACAGGTAGAGGAACAGACAGGTGGAGGGACAGACAGACAGACAGGTAGAGAGACAGACAGACAGGTAGAGAGACAGACAGGTTGTTTTCAGCAGCTCACCAGTAAAGTACAGCAGATCTTTAGAGTGAAGAAAGTTCCTTACCTTATACTGACTGAGAGGATACTTCTCCAACAGGTACTCATCACAGCCACACACCTGGAGAGACAGACAGACAGACAGACAGGTACACAGACAGACAGGTACACAGACAGACAGACAGACAGACAGACAGGTACACAGACAGACAGACAGACAGACAGACAGACAGACAGACAGACAGAGGTACAAAGAGAGACAGATAGGTAGATTTTTACCCTATGCAGACGACTTTGTCCATAGCAGCACCCAGACTATAGATCAGCACCCAGACTATAGAGCAGCACCCTGACTATAGAGCAGCACCCAGACTATAGAGCAGCACCCTGACTATAGAGCAGCACCCAGACTATAGAGCAGCACCCTGACTATAGAGCAGCACCCAGACTATAGATCAGCACCCAGACTATAGATCAGCACCCAGACTATAGATCAGCACCCAG
Source organism: Centroberyx affinis (assembly GCF_046629955.1). NCBI lineage: Eukaryota > Metazoa > Chordata > Actinopteri > Beryciformes > Berycidae > Centroberyx > Centroberyx affinis. The sequence goes on along the minus strand of NW_027284786.1, from coordinate 2,736 downwards.
ACTATAGAGCAGCACCCAGACTATAGAGCAGCACCCTGACTATAGAGCAGCACCCAGACTATAGAGCAGCACCCTGACTATAGAGCAGCACCCTGACTATAGATCAGCACCCAGACTATAGAGCAGCACCCAGACTGTAGATCAGCACCCAGACTATAGAGCAGCACCCAAACTGTAGATCAGCACCCAGACTATAGAGCAGCACCCAGACTATAGAGCAGCACCCTGACTATAGAGCAGCACCCAGACTGTAGATCAGCACCCTGACTATAGAGTAGCACCCAAACTGTAGATCAGCACCCTGACTATAGAGTAGCACCCAAACTGTAGATCAGCACCCTGACTATAGAGTAGCACCCAAACTGTAGAGCAGCACCCTGACTATAGAGCAGCACCCAGACTGTAGATCAGCACCCTGACTATAGAGTAGCACCCTGACTATAGAGCAGCACCCTGACTATAGAGCAGCACCCAAACTGTAGATCAGCACCCTGACTATAGAGTAGCACCCAAACTGTAGATCAGCACCCTGACTATAGAGTAGCACCCAGACTATAGAGCAGCACCCTGACTATAGAGCAGCACCCAGACTATAGATCAGCACCCAGACTATAGAGCAGCACCCTGACTATAGATCAGCACCCAGACTATAGAGCAGCACCCAGACTATAGAGCAGCACCCTGACTATAGATCAGCACCCAGACTATAGAGCAGCACCCTGACTATAGAGCAGCACCCAGACTATAGATCAGCACCCTGACTATAGAGCAGCACCCAGACTATAGAGCAGCACCCAGACTATAGATCAGCACCCAGACTATAGAGCAGCACCCAAACTGTAGATCAGCACCCAGACTATAGAGCAGCACCCAGACTATAGATCAGCACCCAGACTATAGAGCAGCACCCTGACTATAGAGCAGCACCCAAACTGTAGATCAGCACCCTGACTATAGAGTAGCACCCAAACTGTAGATCAGCACCCTGACTATAGAGTAGCACCCAAACTGTAGATCAGCACCCAAACTGTAGAGTAGCACCCAGACTGTAGATCAGCACCCAGACTATAGAGCAGCACCCAGACTATAGATCAGCACCCAGACTATAGAGCAGCACCCTGACTATAGATCAGCACCCAGACTATAGATCAGCACCCAGACTATAGAGCAGCACCCAAACTGTAGAGCAGTCAGACAGACAGGCACTCAGACAGACAGGTGTACCTTCAGTATGTACTGCCCCTGGTATTCCTGGACACAGAGGCGGAGCTGCTGAGGTGAAAGGTGCATCGATCGGCTTTTCTTCCTGATGGATTCTGCTATCAGCTGCTCAGGAAGACTGTCATGACTGACCTGCACACACACACACACACACACACACACACACACACACACACACACACACACACACACACACACACACACACACACACACACAGACAGGGGGGTGTAGGTAGCAGGCAGCACTCACATCCTGTCTCCTCCAGGATGGAAGTTAAAATGTTCTCCTGTCATGCACACACACACACACACACACACACACACACACACACACACACACACACATACACACACACACACACACACACACACACACACACACACACAGACAGCCTCACCTTGAGTGTGTATTTCTGTTTGGAGTTGGAAGGAGACACAATCACCCAGATAGTCACAATCAACCGTCCTACAGAGAGACAGAGAAACAACTATTCAGTGTTTCCTGCAGTTTTATTCTTATCACTACTACTACTACTACTACTGCTAATACTGCTACTACTACTACTACTACTACTACTGCTAATACTGCTACTACTACTACTACTACTACTACTGCTAATACTGCTACTACTGCTACTACTACTACTACTGCTACTGCTACTGCTACTGCTACTACTGCAGTGTGTAAGTATGTAGCAGTAGCAGTAGTACTTGTAGTACTTGTACCTTTGTCCAGCTTGCTGTAGATGTGTTGTGGAAGTTGAGGACTGGACTCCACATTAGGAGGATAAACGTAGAGCGCCTGGCTGTGGGCTCCGCCCCCCTCCCGCTCCTCCATGGCCTCTCTGCACACGCTCAGTATGGACCGCCGGAAGTCCTGCACCTCCGGATCCTTCAGCACCTCGAACTCACACACCGGCATGCCGATGGCGAAACCTGCCGCCACACAGCCGGGTCAGAGGGGGCGGGGGGGGGGTCCTCAGTGTGTGTGTGTGTGTGTGTGTGTGTGTGTGTGTCACCTATCTCTCTGTTGAGGATCTTCTCCTCTCGGTTGCCCAGCGGCTCGATGACCTTGAGGATCGGGTGGAACAGCCGAAGGTCGCACAGCCGCCGCGTCTCGTCGTAAAACTCCTCCCTCTCCGCCTCCTGGGTCACGCCCACAAAGATGTAACACGACTCCTCCTGGCCAATCAGAGAGCAGAGGGAACGCTGTCCAATCACACCGCAGAACACAGGTAATGATGTGTGTGTGTGTGTGTGTGTGTGTGTGTGTGTGTGTGTGTGTGTGTGTGTGTGCTCATCCTGTTGTTTACGCCACCTTCAACATTTTCTATTGTCTGTGGTCCAAATCACCTCATACAAACATAATCTTTACTCTATCTCCAACATTTCTCTGGTTCAAACTAAGCACCGATTCATGGAGCCACATTTGACATTTTGTTCAACAAAGCACACTGGCCTTTTGCTAGCCAGCTAGTTGTCTACTGTAGCTGGCCAATGCAAGCTCATCAGTGC
>NW_027284785.1:0-28415 GCF_046629955.1 Centroberyx affinis | reverse complement strand
TAAAGCGTTAAGAAGAAAGGGTTACTGTAGTATCTGTGACAGTTTTTATCCTCCTGCTAGAAATAAAATGCTTTTCATCTGTCAATTCCTGTCATCTGTGTTTCCCCACACAACATCAGATGGGTATTTTAATTGAGTGAGTTTACAACATTGGGGAAAGTATGCTATCAGTTTGTCCTCATCTTTTAAGTCACTTCTTAAAACCTACTTTTATGCAAAGGCCTTCTCTTAGTGTTTATTATTTATTGTATTCCATTCCATTCCAGGGTTTTGTTCATTTAGATGGTGTTCTTTTTCTATTTTTATCTCTATATGATGTTTTATTGACTTTTTAAACTCTGTTTTTCTTGTTGTAAAGCACTTACTAACTCGGTTTTGAAAAGTGCTATATAAATAAAGTTTGTTATTATTATGCAGACACACAATCATCAAAACATGTCACCAGAAGAACATTTAATTTTCTACAGAGCTGAGCAACCAGAACTATCTCGACTGATGTGATGGCAAAAAGTCAAAAAAGTTGCTCCACTGCTTTATCGGGTTTGTTTGTGCCGCTCATTTTCCTACTAAACATATTTCACCTGACACGACCAAAATGGAAAAAAGGCTTATCACAGCTGTCCGAGGGTTTTGTAGCCCGGGAGGCATCAGAGCCGGACGACCCGGCTGGCACACAGTGACAGATAAGACACACGACAGGTCCAGTTATCTCTGAAGCCCCACACACACACATGATGAAATGAACTAAACTCTTGTTGTCATGTGTTGTTGTCCCCCATGATGAAATTGGGTGAGGGACTATGGATCAGCCCTGCTCAATATTCTAACTTTTTTTTTTTAAATCTCTTTGCAGCCAAATAGAAAATCAGTTACACTTTATATAGTAACCTGTGTATTTACTGTCAAAGCAATGCAAGACCTTTTTTGAAATCTGGGAATAGTTTATACATTCTTGGACAAAAACTCTGATGGTAAAATTCTACATTTATATATGCTCAAAATACTCTATAATGATTTTATATATCAAATGAATCTTGTTGATTTTTCAGCCCTAATACAAGACAGAGGAATGGATGGATAAAGGGCTGAAAAAGAAAATAATCAGGAATGTGTTATGTTTGGTGTCCTTGAGCAAGGCACTGAATCCTGTTCCAGTCTGTGAAAATGATACGGAGAGCGACCAACGTATTTCTCTCCACGGCCCGGAAAGCGGCGGCGCGGATCGTCTTCTACCGAACTCTACTGTTTACGATCTGACCCGACCGTCCGGAACCAGATCACTCCACCAGGAACCGCTTTTCACCCCGCAGCGGTCTGTGCTGCGGCAGAGAAAAATAGTTCTGTGATTTGCTGATTAGTGAAAGTCTGTTTCCTCTCGACTCTGTGGAGACACAAACGGCTTTTCTGGAGATATTTTGACTTGACTTTGGGTTCTGGTGACTTGGGACTTGACTCTGACTCTGATGACTTGAAAAGGTTTCTAAAGTCTTGACTTGAGATCTTGTGTTTGTGTAAATGACTTAGATTGAAAGTGATGAGATTTGTTCCAGCAGACGACTGAATTTAAATTCTGTTTTCTGAATTTGTATGGAATGATTGAATTTATTGAAGTTGAAACTGATTATAGAAATCAAACTCATGATGCTCTTACCAAGTTTTTATCCTATTAAAACCATATTGCATTGAAAAGTCCTAGATATTTAGTTTTCTTTAAGATATTAAATTGATACTGGACTCTTGATTTGTTCTGACTTGACTTGCTGTTCTACATTTAGACTTGAGACTTGACATTAATGACATGGACTTGACTTGGTGATCTACATTTAGACTTGGGACTTGACTTGGGACTGACTTTGGACTCAAGCAAAGTTGACTTGGTCACACCTCTGGCTGATTCTTGAGCCAATATTGTCTGTGGGTCCAAGTACTACAGGGATGGAAGAGACTCATTATTGTCATGGTCTTTGCCTAGCCCTTGTGTTTTCCTTGTGTTTCCCTTTCCCTGTGTTCCCAATGCTCCCCTGTCTGTCTCTCTCTCTCTCTCTCTCTGTCTGGTTTGTTTGTGGGCGTGGTCTCCCCTCGTTCTCCCGGCTCCCAGCTCGTCCTACACACCTGCCTGCAATCAGCTCATCTCCAGTCTGCACACCTGCTTCCCATCATCTCATCAGCCCACAGTACATCATCCCCGGCTTTCCATCCACTCCCCGCCAGATTGTTCCGCTTAACTTGTGGTAGACGCTCTCTCGGTCACTCTGTATCAAGCATACCAGAGTTTGTTCTAGTATTCCTTTGTGTCTGACATCTAATCGTGTTTCTCCTGTGTCCAGGATTTCTCTGTGTGTCTCTCGCCTGCCCATGCCACTCCAGCCTGCCTGTCAGTTCATCTGCTGGCCTGCCTGCTCGTCTGCCCATCAGCCAGCTCGGTCCGGATCATCTACACCACTCCACCTCGCTGCCTTTGTCTCATTCCCCCTTAACCAACCACCCACCTTCCAATAAACCTTTTTCCTTTTCTATCCACCTTTTGTCTGTGTCTGCATTTGGGTCCAAGAAAACAAACCTCAACAATTATATATATATATTGGTCCAAAATCGACAAACTTCTCCTTAACTGGTTCAGTTGTCTGCTGTATCACATCAGTACAGCTGGTTGTCAAATGCAGCTTTAAACTCCATCATAGCTGCACTTTACCCAGGAGAGGAGAACATTTTAATATCACACATCCTGCCAGGAACAGAGCTTCCTTGTTACAGATAACAGTTTTACAGCTTCAGTTATCTTTTATACCACAGCTGCCTCTTTAACACACACACACACACACACACACACACCCTCTTCTGTAGAAACAGCCTGCTGAGGACGATATGGCTCGCTACTGTCTTGTTAAATCGGTTATCAGGGAGGTGTGTGTCATTTGAGCGATCATAAACTGTGTGTGGAAAAGTGTGTGCATTGAGTGTGTGTTCATGATTATTGTGAGGTCACATCTAGCTTGACCCCTGTCTCCACAGTGTTGATGGCTGGTGTGAATGAATCTCACTCACTCTGTAATGAAATCAATAAAACTTTAACACCATTTTGTGATCACAGTTAACCTGCTACCTGCCTCTTCACTTCAGCAGGAGGGAAAACCTGGCAAAGTGAGACTGGTAACCGGCGGTATTTCTCCGTAGGTACGTTTATTTTAGCCATTAGCCTTCATGCACGGTTTGTCCTTAAGGGCTTCCGTCGCCCAGTAGCTTTTGCTGTGTGTGTTTATGAAATGTGTTGTGGTTTCTGTCACCCTCTAGTGGTCAGAAAAAAAAAATCGCTTTGTGTAGCTTTGACTCCTGACTGGATGTTTGGTTTGTGGTCGACATCACACAGTTTGGTTTGCTCTAAACAAGTCACATGGTTCAGATCAGTTCAGGAGTGTTAAGAAGCAGATCAGGAGCGACCAAAGTCTTGTCTCATATAGAGTCAGATTTTTCGCGAATGTATATCACGACTCGTAAATAAACAAGGATGATCACAAATCGATACAATTGATTGATACGCGTATACGTAATATACATTTGTGAAACTTATGTGCATTTATTTATTTTTGAGACAAATCTGACTCCACAGTCTGGATGGCTTCAGATGAGTTTGAATGCGTCGTTCAGATGGTTATTCCCATGTGACCTGAATGCACTGATGTGGCGTTCCTGTCATGTCAGATTTACTGTAAATAAAACCTGCTAATTGGGAAAAATGGTTCACATCCGCCTCCTAGTGGTGATTACAAGTACACTACCAAAAATGATTTTCTTACTTTCTTATGTGGAGATTTCTTTTCTTGATATAAGAAACTTTTTTTGATAAAAGATATTTCAAGACTTTTCAGAATGTTTAAGAATTTAAATTCTTAGACATGCTCCTCCATTCTTGAGGGAAGAATTTATTTCTTCTATGAAGAATTTTCATTTTTTTCCCCAGAAGTTTGTAGCTGAACCAGGCGTCCACAGCCCAGATGGACCCTTGAATAACTTTCTTTCCAGGGAACAGAAACGACCCTTCACCTTTAAAGCTACAAAAGTGTCATCTTGACACTGAACAAGACTAGAGGGGGGGGGGGGGGGGGGGGGGGTCTCTTCCTCCCATTTACAGGTCTTAAACAGTGAAAGTTTTATTGTTTAATCATGTTTCATGTAATTGTTTTATGTAATCTCCTCCGAGAGAGAGAGCTTTATTAAAGGTTCATAATGTTACAAATCAACACTAATAAACAAGATACAAACCAACACAGTCAGTAAAACAAGATTCACAGAATCCAAATCATGTCAGCACTCTCCCAAAGATCAGCTCATCATCCACAACACAGCAAAGCACATCTCTATAACACCACACACTACTAAACCTTTCTAGATCCCTTCATCATCCTATAATAATTGAAATCTATTTTTAAACGAGCTTTTAGCATTTTCACAAACACAAAAACAGCATCATCATCTACAGCTTTCTCCATTCTGTTTCTTCTGCTCAGATACACGGCCATCTTTGCCCTCCCCAGAATGAAATTAAAAAGCTGACATTTGTCTTTAACCTTCTGAGAGTACCTGTAGCCCAGAATGAACATGATTTTAGAAAAAAACTTCCCCAAACAATCCAAAAACATCTTCCAGCACGGTAAACAGCGGCAACAGACGACAACACTCCATGAAACAATGAAAAACAGTTTCACGATTAGTGCAGAACGGGCAATCATGGCTGACATCAGAATTAATGACAGACAAACATGAATGACAACAAACATTTTATACATTGACTTTCCATTCACATCTTGAAAAGAAAACTCAGAGGAATTCCCACTTTTTAAAAAAGGTCTTGTACAGTCCTTAAAATCTGGGGAAACGTTCATTGAAGGGAAAACATCATTCTCATCAGGTTTAACAGAACCATTACAATACTGATTCAACATTGTCCGCTCACTGTCTGAGAGCTTCTCTCCATTTATTAAGCAACAGAGTGACAGCACGGGTCGATCTCACCTTTAAGCGTGAGGCAAGAGGAGCTGCATTGTCCATGTTTGCACCTGCAAGCTGGACTACATTTCCCAGAGTCACCAAGTTAGACACACAGAACTGCCTGAGCAGAGTCGGCCCCACCTGACAGACCGGACTGAGACGGGTCCCAAATATGACTGGTTCCTGGAGCAGCCAGAACACTGAGCCGTGGTGACCCAGCCTCTCCTTTTTCAACAAGTTCCACACCTTAAACAGTCCACGATAGAATTCAGGTAGTTCCTTGATGTTAGACTGTTTTAAGTCCATCAAAAACAAAGATTTGTGCAGTCCCAGTCCACCTAGCTGACTCAAGATGGTGCGAGCCAGCGGCCTCCACATCAAATCAGTCGGACCGTACAGAAACCTTTGTAGGAACTGCAAACGGAAGGTAGTCCCCCTGCTGCTCAGGTGGATCAGGCCCTGCCCTCCTTCATCTCTCGGCAGGTACAGCACACCCTGGGGCACCCAGTGCAGTCTGTCCCAGAAGAAATCGACAAGAAGAGCCTGGATCTTGGACAGCAGGTCTGGCAGGGGATCAACACATGACAGGCGGTGCCATAAAGTGGACGATACCAAATTATTGGTGATGAGGACTCGACCTCTGTAGGACATCTTGGTTAAAATCCACTTCCACTTTGCCAAGCGACCTTTGACCTTTTCAAGAACGTTTTCCCAGTTTTTAAGAACAGATTGATCACCTAAAAACACTCCTAAATATTTTAGCCCCCCCGTCTTCCAAATCAACCCCCCAGGCAAACTGAGCTTCTTCTCCAGTACTCCTCCAACACTGAGAGCTTCACTTTTGTCCCAGTTAACTTTGGCTGAAGATATCAAACCAAACTGGACGACGTCCCTCACCATCATGTCAATATCCTGTTGACTGTTCACCAGCATCACCAAGTCATCTGCATAGGCTGACAGCTTTAAAGGTGCATTACAACCTGGAATAGTCAGACCCTGAAGGTCAGATCTAAGTTTGTGCAACAAAGGCTCAATTGCTAAAGAATACAACATGCCAGAGAGGGCACAGCCTTGTCTGACTCCCCTTTGGATCTGAAAGGGAGCGCTCAAACCACCATTGATTTTCAGCACACTCTGAACGTCACAATACAGAACTCTAACTTTATTAATAAAACCAGGACCAAAACCAAAGGCACTCAACGTGAGCCATAAATATTCATGCTCAACACGATCAAAAGCTTTCTCCTGATCAATTGATATGACACCAGCTTTGAGGCCAAACAGTTTACAGATTTCTAAAACATCTCGAATCAAAATAATGTTATCTGAAATCAACCTGCCAGGTACGCAGTAGGTCTGATCCTGATGAATCACTTGTTCCATCACTTTACTCAGTCTGGTTGCCAACACTTTAGAGAGGAGCTTATAATCAGTGCAGAGCAGTGACACAGGCCTCCAGTTTTTAATGAGCTGTAGGTCTCCTTTCTTAGGCAGTAAGGTAAGGACCGCCCTCCTGCAGCTCAGCGGCAGACGTCCTCCAGCAAGACTGTCACTTAGTACTGCCAGCAGATCCCCCCCCACCACCGGCCAAAAAGACTTATAAAAGTCAACAGGCAGACCGTCTATCCCGGGAGCTTTCCCACTCTGCATGCTCTGCAGAGCGGCATAGAGTTCATCAGAGGAGAGAGCTGCTTCCAACTCTACATTACTCTGCTGTTCAACTTGAGGGAGACCAGTATAAAAGCTCTGAGACACCTCCTGCTCCTCTCTATGCTCACATTTAAACAGGTTACTGTAAAAACCGACAGCACACTTACAGATTGCAGTATGGTCAGTCAGCACCTGTCCAGTGTCAGATTCTAAGCTATGAATGAACCTCTTCTGTCCATTCTTACGCTCCAGACCAAAGAAAAAGTGTGATGGGACATCCATCTGGGCTACATTTTGAAAGCGGGACCTGACCCGAGCCCCCTGAGCCGAAACACCCAGCAGGTTGGTTAAAACAGACTTTTTAACTACAAGTGTCTCAGTATGGCGTGGGTCTCCTGTGGCTTCAGCTAAGTCCTGGAGCTCCTCCATTTCAGACTCCAAAGTTTTCACTGAGCTCACTAAGGTTTTTGTAACGTTCCGAGTGTACTGTTGACAGAATTGTCTTATTTGGACTTTCCCAATATCCCACCACTGTTGTAAAGACACAAAATCAGATTTGATACTTTGGTGGTTTTTCCAAAAAAAGACAAAAGATTCTTTGAAGTTTTTATCTTCTAATAAAGCTGTATTAAAATGCCAATAAGCACTATTAGGTTTTACACATTTTATAAAGACAGAAGCTGTTACAAGTGAGTGATCTGAAAAACCAACAGGGCAGATGGAACAACTCTTAAAAACATTAAAATGATGTTTAAAACAATAAAAACGGTCAAGCCTGGCCATAGACAGTAAGTTATCTTTAACATGTGTCCAAGTGTATTGCCTCTGTTTATTATGAAATCTTCTCCACACATCACACAGCTCCTGAGCCTCAGTGAGATGAAGCAGACGACTGCGAGAGGCAGCGTGAGGCTCTGCATGGTTCCTGTCTAACCTGCTGTCCTCAGTACAGTTAAAATCTCCACCAACAAATAAATATTCTTCAGTGTTACATTTCCCAATCACTTCATTTAAAACATCTAGAAAGACTAATCTCTCCACTCCCACAACTGGTGCATAGATATTAATAAACACCATTTTTACATTTTCATACACTGCTCTTACTTTTAACAGACGGCCTTTAATGACTTCTTCAGATTCTACAGATTGAGGAATAAAATTCCTGGAAAAAATAATTCCAACCCCACAACTATTACTGGTTTTGTGACTTAAAAAGGTTTCACCAGTCCATTCTCTCTTCCAGTCAACCTCATTATCAGCAGTACTGTGTGTCTCTTGTACAAAAAACACATCTAACTTTTTCAGAGAACACAGCTTGAAGAGAGAGGCCCTTTTCCCATCATCCCTTGCTCCATTTAGGTTCAAGCTGCCTATTCTTATGTCCCCCATAATACAGAAAAAAAATTGTGAAACAAAAACAAACAAACAAAATAAGAATAAAATGAAAAATCTACTAGACTTATTCATCATCCTCTAACTGCTTTTTGACCTTTTGAACTAACTTTTTAAGACGATAAGTCTCTGGGTCAGTGAACGCTTTCTCCCCCAAACCACCAGGACTTCTCAGAAAAGTCTTCACTTCACTCACACAGTGGACACACAGACTGAATCAAAGGAAGCAGAATGTGTTCTGGAGGAGGAAAGTGGGATGTTGGTAGTCGAAGACTCTTCTAAAGACAGGGAGAAGAAGAGGAAAACTGAGGATGTGTGTCAGTCTTCTAGTAAAGTGATAAAAGTTTCTCCTCAGAGTCTGCAGTCAGATGAGAGTGAAGCTGATGAGGAGAGTGATGTAGAGTCTCTAGCTTCCTCACAGACGTGGGCTCACAAAATCAGTGGCTACTCTTTAATGAGTATTAAGAATTTCCTACAGGACACTAAGGGAGCCAGAAATGTTAAAGTTGAGAAAGTGTTCCCTGATTTGGTAGTTTTTAACTATATCTTTTAACTGGATGAAGGATTTTAGTCATCGGACGTCTGGATCTGAAGTTCTCAGAGAAACAAGCTGAGCGAACGTTAGCGGCAGCTCGGTGTCCTCTGTCCGCCGAACAGTGTCGGAGAAACACCGATTTTAAACGTGAAACCGCTTTAGTCAGTGTTTTTACCGGTTTTAATCACCGGGTCCGTTTGTTTTGGAGAGGAAGGAGACCTCTGCGGATAATTCAGCTCCCGGTAAAAAACCTCCTGAACGATGGACACTGAAGGAATCTGAAGCTGACCGCAGAGCACCGTCTGTCTGAGAGAAACCGTACGGCAATGGTGGTTGTTTAACAATGAAGACTACAACTCCCATGATCCCACGCTACTTCAAAACGTCATCAAACTCCGGCTTTTGTTATTGTTTTGATTGAGAGAGCCCTAGCGGTAGAAAATTACATACTGTGTGTTTAACCCTCAGAGGTCTAAGGCTATTTTGGCCATTTTGCCTTTACATACCACCTTAAATAATGTTTACCATACCAACGTCTGGTAACGTTTTTTTTCAGCACAACCTCACCTATGTGACCAGACAATTTAGTCACTTTGAGATCTGCATCAACACACAGGACCCAAACACACACAAACAGAAGAAAATGATTTCTTTATTATGAAAAACAAAAGAATGCTGGGAGAATTGTTTTGAATAGGTAGCGTTCGGTAGGTGGGTATAGGCAGTGTGTTCCAGAGCTTTGGGGTGTAATTGACAAAGGCTGCATCCCCGGTTTTCTTTGGGCTGTTGCTGGGAACCTCCAATAAACCAGCAGCAGATGATCGCAGTGTTCTTGAAGGCAAGTAGTGAACAAGGGAGTTAGCGATGTAGCTCGGTCCTAGCCCATTAAGGGCTTTGTATATAAGGAGGAGGAGCTTAAAATCAATTCTAAATGTTACAGGAAGCCAGTGTAGAGCAGCTAAAACTGGACTAATGCTCTCTCTCCTCTTGGTTCTGGTTAATAGCCGAGCTGCAGAGTTTTGAATGAGCTGAAGTCTCTCAGTGGTTTTTTTTTGGGAGACCGGTAAAAAGTGTGTTACAGTAATCGAGTCAGCTTGAAATAAAGGCATGAATCGGTTTTTCAGCATCTTTTTGATTTGTAAATGGTCGCACTTTAGCTACGTTTCTAAGGTGGAAAAATTATGTTTTCATCACCTTGCTAATGTGGGACTTGAAGCTTAGATCTGAATCTAGGATAACACCAAGACTTGTAACCTCAGATTTAATCCAGGGAGTCAATTTTCCCAGTAGCGTGTAGTGTGTGTGTGTGGGTGTGTGTGTGTGTGTGTGTAGGGGTGTGTGTGTGTTGATCTGTGGACATCATGTACACATCTCTCTTTACATCCAATACAAACCGGCATCTGTAATTGGTCTCTTTCCAGCACTATTTCTGTCATGCAGGCAATTAGTGTCAGTGAGCAGGACAATGAGAAATGTCAGGCGTAAAAGAGGCTCCTGTGTGTGTGTGTGTGTGTGTGTGTGTGTGTGTGTGTGTGTGTGTGTGTGTGTGTGTGTGTGTGTGTGTGTGTGTGTGTGTGTGTGTGTGTGTGTGTGTGTGTATGTCGTATCCGTTGCTAGTTAAAAAGGTAATTGTTTTCTTGTTTTTAAATTGTGCTGCCATGGTGGTTATATCATCATGTGAGAGTGAGAGAGAGAGAGAGAGAGAGAGAGAGAGAGACAGACTCACTCTGACTGACTGACGGTTTCTCTTTGATGAGGGAGATGGTCGGACATTGACGTTCCCATTTAAGAAAATGTCAGCACTGCTCTTTTCCTTCGATCTCCAGCTCCTTTCATATAGAAGATAGAGGGAGGTGCAGAGGGAATGAGGCTGTGTGTGTGTGTGGGAGGGGGGTAAGTGATGGAGGAGAGAAAAACAGAAATAGCTGGAGGAGATGAAGGGAGGGAGGCAGGGAGGGTTAATGGGGTTGGACTGGGGCTCAGGCAGGTGAGTCAGTTGTTGAAGGAGAACACAGATCTTTAAAACGAACTTTACAAAAAAGGGGATGAATGACTGCCTGGTTGATGGTTTCTGAAGGCTGATGCCGAAAGCAATATTTATATTTTGGGCCGATGTTCAGTATCTTTAAATTTGACCTTATTCACAGCAAAAAATTCCAAGAAATTACCAGTGTTCAGTGTTTACCCCAAAGTTTTATTCTTAGCACGGTGGAAAAGACTCTGAAACAGAATTTACACCACTGTGGGACCAAAACACTCCACTGAAAGCCAGACTAATGAAATAGTATAGTATCTAGTGTCTTGTGTTGTGTGTCTTCCTCCATGATCAAACCCCAAAATCACTCTCCATTCACTGCCATTGTCTGGAGGAACAGTCTGAAAATCACTTCTAGCACATAAAAAAGTTTTTTATATATTGTCAGAATCTGCTTTGTCAGCGTTCCTTTAAGTGTACTTAAATTGTTTTTGTTGCAAAATTGTTTTTAAGTGTACTTCAAACTGAAAGGTTTAAGGTTTCCTACACTACAAAAATGTAATTCTTAAAATAAGAAAAAAAGTCTTGTATGAAGAAAAAAATTCTTCATATGAAAATGAGTAGGTTAAGAATTGACTTTCTTAAAAACTCTACTGTTACAAGGGGCAATATAAAAAATAAAGCTACAATTTAAACGTCTTCCAGTATGAAAGCACAGTTGTCTCGGTCTGAGAAGGAGCAGCAGCCAGGGAGAAAAAAAAAAAAAAAAAAACACGTGTGGGGTTTGGTGAGTTTGGTGATAAAGTAGTGGTGAACCTCTTTAAGCAGGTCATTGAGTGACTTGTTTCCAGTGGTGAAGGTGACAATACCTGTGTCATGGTTCTGCCATGGCCTGCCTTTGTGTTTCTCTGTGTTCCCTGCCTCCCTTGTGTCTCCGCCTCCTGGTCTGTCTGTCAGTGTGTAGTGTGGGTGTGGCTCAAGGAGGTTCTATATTAACTGGAGGCTGAACAGAAAAATGGCCGCCCATTCATTTGAACGTAAGCTGCTCGCCCAGCGCATACGCCAAAAAAGTTTTTTTCTTCCTGGTTTACTTCCGTGATGTGCGGCCCACGGAACTTGCGCAGTAGTGTCTGCTTACGTATTCCCGCCAGGAGTAGCGGGCCCACGAGCGAGCCCAGTCTTGGCCCCGCCTTGGCCCAGTCGCGCTCTCGTCATCAAGTGAGCAGGTCGGGAGCGAGCAGGTGCAGGTGGGAGCGTGGGAACGGACAGTTTGGTGGGGGAGGAGCGGCTGAGAGAGCAGAGAGAGAGAGAGAAGGAATCTCCTAAAGTTCATATTCGTCTGCCCCTCAATACTTAATGTTCATTCAGCGTCAACATGTAGATCTAATTTAGTTTAAATAACCTATAAAATTTTTGTAAGAGGATTTAGAAAATTATATACAAGATGGAGTTGTTATCTTCGACTCAAACAGGCATCCAATCCAATCGAAAATACATTACATTCTGACATTTAAATGCAGCTTCAGTTCCTTGCTATTTTACGAGTTACTGAGCAGAACTAGGTAATGAAAATCACGAGTTGGCCCTGTAAGTTATCCTTGTACAAACATTTACAGCACTTTGCCATGGTAGTTTGACAAGATGTCATCATACAGTTAGTTTATCTGTCAAAACTAAATGTGGACCTGCTTCACTTCCCTACACAGCAGCCACAAACGCTTCTGTTTAGACACACAGTGTAACTCTGACTGGCAGCTAGACTCACAGTCACTAAGCAGGTTCACCACACAGCACCATACAATACTGACATGAAACTGAATTAGAAATCACGTGCAGGGTAAGTTATTTAAAATCGTTTATTTAAAAAAAATTAAAAGAACATAACGTTAATTCACAACGAAATACAAAAGTGATAAATAGCATGTAATGTCAGACTAGCTGGGTTCGCCAGACAGACTGTGGAGTACATGTCAAGTAGGCTAAAAACAAGGCTAATAGTTAGCTTGCTGTCTACATCTCCATGTCATGACCAAGCACAGAAAACACACCTAACCCCAAACCTCAGTTTCCGGTGATCAGTTGTTATCTGTACATATTAAACACCGGTGGGCTACTCATGTAAAATACTTAATATCTTAATAAAAGCGAAGCTGGACTGTAGGAACACAGCTGACAGACGGAGCAGCAGAGGAAGCAGGACGCTCGTCCCCGATGCAGAGCTCATAGGCGCGTGATTGGCTCGTACCCTGGGGTGACGTCACACACAAAAAACAGCCTTTTATACGGCTCTGAGTGATTTTTAAAAAAAAATCGGCCTTCATGATTAAAAAATACATAATTGAAAGAGTGTTTTAAGGTCTTGTGTGGTGTTGTAGGTATCTTCTGAACAGTTTTAGAGGACTGTCTTTTACAATGGCCGTCTATGGGAAAAACGCTTTTTGGGCCACAGGTGAATTTTAGGCTGCAGTACCACCGTTGGCCACCATGTCAAATTGGCAGCAAGGCTGAGACCTGCCGCCTGGGGGCTGGTGTGGCTCCCTCTCTCCCCCAGCTCCTGCTTCACCTACCCACCTGAACCTCATCACTAATCACCCATCCCCACAGTATATTTACCCCGGTTTTTCATCCACTCTTTGTCAGTTTTGCTTCCTGTTAGCTACCTGCTCTGTTTCCCAGTGTACCCGTCCTCGTGTTATCCTGCCTCGTCTTCAGTTTTCAAGTTCTTGCCTCGTTTCCGGCCAGGTTGGTTTTCTATTCCTTTGCCTTTTGCCAGCCTGTTGTGTTTTTGGTTTTCCTGAGTTTGTATTTTTGCCTTAGTTCTTTATTAAAAGTCTCAACCTCAGTAAGCCATCGTCGCCTTTTCCATCCACCTATTGTCCGTGTCTGCATTTGGGTCCAAGAAAGCAAACCCTAACACCTGTAACTGTAAATTTCCTTAAAATACACAGTATGCTTCACTTTATAAAGATATATTCAGGCGGGCTCCATGTTTTGGCCATGTTAACTCTTTATATATTTCCTCTTTACTGGGCCTTTTACTTCAAAACACTATTTATTTCCATATAACCATGTTACAAATAACATACATCTCCCAAAAACGTTGAAATCGTAATAAAACAATGAATATTGATCAATTTTCAATATTCATATATGGCCACAGAGCTCCATTCTATACAGCCAGATTTCTGGAGATTGCTGGGGTCTTTCCTCACACGTGATCTATTGTTGTTATCAGCTCAGTCAGACGAATCCAATGGTATAAGGCTCATTGGTGTCAGTACTTCAATACAGCCACCAGATGGTGACAAAATCCTGCGGTGACAAAATCCTGCGCTTCCTCCATAGAGTCTGGACCTAAATGGCTGGTGAGGAGAGCTGGAAGATCGCTATGAGTCAGAAGCAGCCTCACACTTACGGTAGAAATGTCAGTAACTAAAACCTCCCGTGTTTTGCCGCAAATAACATAAGCCTTGGTGAAATATTTTGGCAAGAACATAAATTTTTGTCCGTATGACTGTAAAGTGTGCATTTTGACTGCTACTTTTCCCCAGAAATGGCGGACGCTGTATCGTTCCAATTGTGTTGCGTTTAGGGTCATTGGAAAGCTCGGAATTTCTAGTTTCCAGCGAAACCAAGCATGTTATTGTAGGCTGCCGGGAAAATTGTCCCGGATCTTTTGATCACAACTTGCTCTTATATTTACGAAGTTTATATTTGTACGCCTTCAATGTTAAAATACTTTGTCATAAGACATAGTTTGGCCAACATACAATTGGCTTACAGATTCTGACAGCTGAAGACCCCATATTTTCTAAACAGTATAACATCCATATATTCTATAAATGACCAACTTCAATTGCGATTTTGCTGCAAGATGGCTCAGCTGCCAGCGCGACCGGGGGCGCTCGTTATGCCGAGGTTAAATAACTGGTAGCTGTATCTCATATGTCATGATGTATCAATTTCCATGTAGTTCACAGTTGGATATTTTACAGTTTGTTTGTTTTTTCCACCACAGTCTATATACTTTGCGTGGTAGCTTGAAGATGTTATTTTCACCAGCAAAAACCATCATATGTTTACATCTGACATGGCCCTATATGTGATCAGTTAGTCTTTGTTTCACCGCCATTTTATACTTTACATCCAGAGAGGATGAGGAAATGCACACCTACAAGTTGGACTCTTTGGAGCCGGCTTTTCCTACAATCCAACGTTGTTCGTAGCTCGATGATGTGCGACAAAAACCAGACAAAGGGGATAACCCTGGGGGAGGGGGGGATGCATGCATATTTGTGGGTTCTCTTAATGCAGTTCAGCTCCTAGCTCACTAACATGCAGTTTGGTCTATTAGCACTACTCATTGGATAAACTGCAACATCCTCACAATAACTTCCATAGCAACGCGCTTACACACTCAAACCGCTGCATGTTCAGGATGCTGAACACCTATTGGCCCACCTACACATAACCTTGTCCATTTCCATGGGCCTTTTGGACTGCATTTATATAGCGCTTTTATCCAAAGCGCTTTACAATATGCCTACATTCACCCATTCACACACACAGTCATACACCGATGGCGGCAAGCTACCACGCAGGGTGCTGGCGCAACCATCGGGAGCAATTTGCAATTTGGGGTTCAGTATCTTGCCCAAGGACACTTCAACATGCAGACTGGAGGAGCCGGGGATCAAACCACCGACCTTCTGATTAGTAGACGACCCGCTCTACCAGCCGCTCTACCAGCCGCCCCCTTTTCAACTCAAACCTTAAACCCACTAAACGTAAACTGATATACAACTGAAAATCAGCATTACACTAATTCCTAAACCCTAACTACTAATAAGTAACTACTAACTAACTACTGGCCCAAGGAACCCGACACCTCCACACACATTAAATACGAATTTTGCTCTTTATTTATTTAGCAATTAAAATTGCTTTTGGTTTGTTGCCTCCTGATTCTGGATCTTCTTTCTTCTTCCTTATTTCTTTCTACTTAGAGTCAGGCTGCTCATGCCTTCACCAACCTAGGCAAAAAATTATCTCATCGCACGCTTCTACTAACCCAAAGAAAACAAAACCTCCACAAACATTAAATACAAATTTTGCTCTTTATTTAGCAATCACAATTGCTTTTGCTTTGTTGAATCCTGAGTCTTTATCTTGTTTGTTCTTTCTTTCTTCCTCCTTTCTTGTGGAAGCTCTTCCTTCTTTCTTCGTCCTTCTTGTAGAAGCTCTTCCTTATTTCTTTTCTATTTAGCAGAGTATGGCTGATCATGCCTTCACTGCCCTAGGAAAAAAAATTATCACACCACAGGCTTCTACTAGCCCAAGGAAACCAAAACCTCCACACACATTAAATACCAATTTTGCTCTTTATTTATTTAGCAATTAAAATTGCTTTTGGCTTGTTGAATCCTGAGTCTGCTGTATTTCTGCCGTCAATAATTCTGTCCGTTTTCCAGTGTGGCCGCAGTTAGTGCAATTCAACACATGCACCGTGGGCCTGGACAGGATCCGTACTTGTTTTCTCTCTCTCTCTCTGCCATGGGTCACGTTTTCTCCATGGATTACAACTAATTACATCCCTCGTTCCAACCATCTATTACAATGTCAGAAGACAATTAGTGTGTGTCTGTCTTCACAGTTGAGATGAAGGTGTAAAGTGACAAAGAAAACCTTTGAAAGCCACTCGTGTATTGACGCGTCTTAATTTGTCTTGTAATTTAACACACTGACACTCCAGATATAACTCTGCTGATCAGTGGGACAATTAAATCAGTCATGGTGTTTATACTGTAGATCTCCAAGATATATCATAACAGTAATTCATCACTTTATTTGGACAGATGTAGCTGCTGCAGAAGTCGAGCCACATTTCACTGCAGGCTGGCTGAACTCCGGCTTTAAACTTTGCTCTCTTTTCAGCTATTAGAGCTTGTTGACAGACATTAAAGCTGCATTATGCAAGATTTTTAAATGAAAACACACCTTTTCCTACCTAAAATCACAAAGTGGGACTGCCACAGAGAAGAGCGTCCAATCCCCATTCATTGAGACTCCATAGATTTACCTTGTTTGCCCAAATTAAATTCTGTTTATCCCTAAGATCTTAAACTGCCACCAACTTTTTCTTTTTCCACTGCAGAAACGTAATACTTTTAAGCGACGCAACATTTGGCCCCAAGACTGCAACTGCAGTGTGGAGGAAACAGGCTGATAGAAAATGTGAGGATGTCTCACCTCAAATTTATATAGCACCTTTCATACAAGCATGCAGCCCAAAGTGCTTCACAGCAAAATTATAACAATAAAACAAAAAAAAGTTTTAAAAAAGTCAATAAAATAAACACCAGGGATAAAAGTTAAAACCGATGACTAGAACTTAAAAACTAAGGCTATAAGATTACTCCAAATTAAAAGCCAGATTAAAAAGATAGCTCTTTGATTTCCTTTCATAAGACTTAACCTCTGTCTCTTTGAAATTATCGATGATAATGTCACGTAACGTAACGAGTGTTTTCGCCTCACGTCACGTAACAACCGGCTGTCCGGTCCGGTCCTCCTTCACACTACCGACTGACAGACAGACCAAAACCGCTGTTGTCAATACCTGAATGTCTCAGGTTTGTAGTTGGGACCCAAAAGCGGAACACACCAGGCAGAGGCAGGGGTAAAAGTTCAAGGGTTTTTACTGAGCCGAAAACCAAAGTCCAAATCCAAGTCAGCAGTATAGAAACAGAATCCAGTAGGAAGGCAAAAAGGTCAGAACAAGTTACAGGCAACAGGAAACAGGCTAGAACGACACACAGGAGAAAACACTGGAACAAACTAGCAAAGACTGACTGACAACACAAGGTTTATATCTATACACCATCTAGCTAACGATAAGTGGAGACAGGTGTGCTTTGGTGGGCCGGCAGAATATTGGCTGGTAGATGGTGCAGAGGAGGCGGAGACAAGGTGGAGCATGTAAGAGCGGGAAACAGGCAAACCAATCATTGGAGCTGAAGCAGGAGGGGCTGGAGGTATGGGAACTGGACACAGAACAGAAAACAAGACAGGCTAAAGGCAAACACAAAATGAACTGAATATGCAAAAGAGAAAATCAATGGACCTCAGCTGGATTCCTGACAGAATGTGTCAGGCAGTGAGTTCGGTTGTAGAAAGCTTCTCTCTCCTTAACTGAACTGTGTGTGAAGTGAACAGGATGAAGCAGTCTAGTTTAGTCTATTCATCACAAGCATGTCTCAAAGGGCTTTACATAGCATCATATACAGTACATGTCATACATCACATACTACATATACACATCATATACATCCTATACTATGGCATATAGGTTACATACTTCGTATACATACTATACATTATATAATACATCATTTTACTAAAATACATACTGGGCAATTTAGAGTTTTCAATCCACCTGACATCTGTAATGTGCAGCGATGTATTGATCCATGCTTTTTATTTATTTTTTTATTTAGCACAATAGAGTAATTCAAACAAAATATCCATAATGTATACCAACATCATAAAGAGCATGTGCAAGGAAGACCAAAGAAACCCAGAGGGGCTTATGGAGTGTCTCCCTTAACAATCATACATAATTACAATATAGTATAATGAAACCCAAAAAAAGTTTAGAAAGAACAAAACAAAAAAATCAATAGGTAAATTAATACTGTTAAATAAATAGGGGGGAAAGTAGAAAATAAGTACAAGAATATTAAAAGAAACCGAAAAGAAAAGGAAAAGCAGAGTAAAGGAATAAGGAGAAAACAAAAAAAAAAAAAAAATGTATGCATGCTTCAGTTCCTACCTGTTAATCGGTGATTACACTGTACTGTGTGGATATCGCTGCCATCTGGAGCGTGAGAGGTGTGAAAACAACACAGTGCAGCTTTCATTTCACATTATGCTATTCTGTGTCCATTTAACATTAAATTAAAGACTGTCTGCAGTGCTAATAGCAGAATAGATGCAGGACAAATACATGAAGGGCAACCTGAACAACAGCTTCCACTGTATGATGACATTCATGAGCAGTGTTCTGAACACAGGTGGGACCCAAACACAGGACATGGACAGGGTGGTGTGGGTAAGGAAAAGGTTTTATTGTAAGGGAGGAGCAGGGCTTGGAGTGAGCCTGGGATGAGGGGGAAGGGTGGCAGGCAGGGGGAGCTTGGAGGGAGTCGGTCCTATGTTCCCAGGATCCTATGTTCCCCAGTTCTAGGGTTAGGGTTAGGTTGGTTGTTTGTAGATGTTTACCCAGAGCTCTGACCACAACTGTTTCACAGACAGAAGGGCTTTTTACAATCAGAATCAGCTTTACTGGCCAAGTACACATACAAGGAATTTGGTTTTTATCAGAGCTATCCAGGTTAGGCACTGGCCATCCACCGTAATTTGATTGCATCTCGCTCCTTCTGAGTTAAGAGTTAGGGTGAGAGACTTTCTAAATCAAATAAAATGATATCCATCGGTTTTGTTGTGTTTATATAGCTGTTTTGAAGCCTTGCTCCAATAAAAAAAAAAACTGGATAATATTTATGAAATATTTTAACTTGAAACGGGTCAAATTTGACCCAAACACAACAGGAGGGTTAATGTGTGTTAACAGAATATTGAACTGGGGAACATAGGACCCTGGGAACATAGATACGCTCCCACAGGTAGGAAGACAGGCAGGCGGGTGATGGTCCTGGGATAAGAGAGGCTGGTTAGTCACAGGAAACACGAAGAGACAAAGTCACTGGGATTTCTAACTAGATTTGGCCTGGAAGTCTATCTACCACTGAGGTTGAAACAACAATCTGGCGAAGAATGGTTGAAGAGCCGGGGTAGATATACTGCAGGCTGATGAGCTGATGAGCTGAGGTGGGTGAGCCGATTGCAGACAGGTGTGCAGGACGAGCAGAGCCAGGAGCCGGAGAACGAGGGAGGGGGACCACGCCCACGCCAACACACACACACACACACACAAAACATAGACAGAGAGAGAGACAGACAGGGGAGCACTGGGAACACAGGGAAGGGGAAACACAAGGAAACAAGCAGGGCCGAATGGTTTTCTTTGATTTGCTGAAAATAGCAATCTCACCTTCAGTTCCTACCTATTGATCGGTGATTCCGCTGTATGGATTGGACTATTTGACGCATGGTGAAACCCCGCGACTGAATCAAATAAAAGTGGCATTGAAAGCAGCATTTCACTAAACCTGCCAGTGAAAGCAGCAGTGAATGCAGTAAACTGGATTGTTTAAATTGCTGAATAAATAAATGTCAAGGCGATCAAATACAATAATGAAATGATTCGTAGATGATTTATTTTCATCACTGTGCAATCATTTAAATCTGTAGTGTAATAACACTTCGGTATTTCATTTAATTGCATTTTATTTGATGTAACATTAAATTTAATGATTTTATTTGATGCAACATTTAATATGATAGCATTTCACCCAATACACAATTTCATTTGATAGCTATTTAATCTATTCAGTGTTTAATTTATTATTTTTGTTACTTCCACCCCCCATATGTGGAGTCATCAGTACAAAAATAGAAACTAATGACCATCAAATCGAGGTTTTCTGATACACACACACACACACAGACACACACACACACACACACAGAGAGACAACGCACACAAACACACCACACACACACACAAAAACCACGACATCCAATTTCCCTCCCACAACCACTTAGCTGCGTCTTGCTGTTTAGCCACAGGAGCACAGTGCCATTACTGAGCTTTCTGTCCTGATGTTTGACAGCAACATTGTGCAGGAAGCTCTTAACAATCCACTGAGTTTCCACCTCCCACCGTCTGCACACACACACTGGAACACACACCACACACACACACACACACACACACACCGAAGCCAGTGGGACGGGCTGTGGGCAGTGAGCAGGCAAACTGCTGCGTTTTAGGCATTCAACTGATGCTTATATCCAGTAGTAGAATAGGCCATATCAGAAACACACAGACAAATACACATAGAGACAGACAGACAGGCACACACACACACACACGCACACACACACACACACTCCACAGCAGCAGGGTGGTAATTAATGTCCGTTCAGTAGGACTATTAAATCTGTGTCGGTGCCTCTCTCTGCAGGGAAACTGCTTTGATGCTGATGCACCACAAACACACACACACACACACACACACACACATATACAGAATGCATTGTAGCGAAACTCCTACACATGCAGAGACACACACACACACAAATCAACATGCACAGATATACATATAGGCTATGTGAAGACACACAATCATGGACTTGTGTGATTTTTCCAATTGGTCAGAAAATAACGAGCTGTAATCCAATCTTGACAATGACACTGTGAGTCATTTGTTATTTGTATAAGAAAATCCTTGATACAGACTTGAAGACACAGACTCAGTGAACTCAACCTGGTTCATTGAAAAATAAAAAAGGTGTGAACTGGAACTGAAACATGGTTCTTCAGAGTGATGCCATTGAAGAACCTTTTCTGCTCTCCTTTGTTTAGACTCCAGCATTGTGTTTTTGTTTATCTGTCCTTGATAATTAAGAACCTAATAAGCCATATTAAAAGGTTCTTGAAAGGTTCTTTGTGGAACCAGAAATGGTTCCTCTATGGCTTCCATCTCTCTGTTCCCATCCATTTTCGGTTCCAGTTCGACTTTATTTTTCTGCATGTAGAAACAGGCTGTGCATAATTTGTGCAGTGGATAATTTGTGCTGTACAAATTATGCAGGAATCTGCAAAGATCTTTATCTCCTCAAATTCAAAACCATAAGCTCATATTTTGAAAACCTTCCAACAAATGAAAAACTCCAATACATTCTAGGAGGAAAACTGCAGCCAAATCTGCCTCAGCCTGTCACCGTCTCAGACTGGAGAAACACTGATGGTGTAAAAAAGAAAAAAACAAAATGTGACCAACACTGTTTGAGAATGCAAAATGTGTGTATTCAGATAAATTGGTTGACTGATGATTAATTGTTGTATTTACTAATTTGTTGACATCTGTTATTCCATCAGGTGTGACCATCCTCAATAAGAGCCTGTTTAAATGCCAGTGCCAAAGACGAATTTCTATGTAAATTTAATGGACAATAAAGTAGTCTGAGTCTGCATTCTTCATTGTCAGTCATGTGGTCGAGTTGATTACTGTCATTTGCATTTGTTGACTTTGTTTTGGCAAGAAGGACTTTTGTATTTCAAGCCAATAAAGCAGCTTGACTTCACTTGAGCGGCAGCAGCTTGTGTGGCTCAGCAGATACTGTGACTGTTTTATGTTGAATGTCAAATTGCTACTTTTGTCTGAAAAAGAGCCAGTCATTGGTAAATAAACCTGCTCTGTTGTGTTGCTAAATGTCCGCTCACCTCTGACCTCCACGCACACAAAGACACTCTCT
The DNA here is from genome assembly GCF_046629955.1 of Centroberyx affinis. Taxonomy (NCBI): domain Eukaryota; kingdom Metazoa; phylum Chordata; class Actinopteri; order Beryciformes; family Berycidae; genus Centroberyx; species Centroberyx affinis. Next base: position 6,435 of record NW_027284785.1, on the reverse strand, counting down.
TCCTGTTTGCCTCGCTTGCTGGTCGCCGTGGCAACAGCCTCCTCACCCAGCTGAAGGACCAAACAGAAACACCAGGACAAGGTGATGTAGTAGAGAAATGTATTATATCAGGATAAACCCCTTGAGATGTATCATCTCGTTTTCAAGGGGGTCCCAAACTAATACTCACAAAACAAATGGAAAACAGAGTAGTACAAGACACAATAATATATAACACAACAATGACAAAACAAACAACAAACTAAATAACAAAAGAAAAGTTACAACTTTAGACTAGACACAATCAGTAAAAAAAGAAAAGGATCAATCTATAAATAAATGAACAGTGATGGCATTACTGAAAACATAGGCAATCTGTTTTAAGATGAGAAAACAAAACATTTTTAAATAAGTGAAATGATGACAGAACGGATATTTACAGGTAACTTATTCCAATCAGAGGGAGCCCGAAACATACAAGCTTTTTTACCAACTTCCTTAGATACAAAGGGGACTATAAAGAGGATCTGATCAGAGCGTCTTAGTGAGTAATTTGATATATAAGGAACAAACAGTTGTTTTACACAATAGGGATAGTTAAAGTTAATGCATTTAAAAATAAATTGGTACCAGTGAAATTGACGTTTTATATCAAGAGGGAGCCACCTGAGTGTGTCTAACATTGTGCAATGGTGTGTAAAAAAAACAACAACCTATTATATATCTGCAGAGTCTGTTATATATATACACACACACACACACACACACACACACACACACACAACACTGAGGGGACGCAGATCAGTTTTAGAAGCATTCTAGTGAACAATGTCAGCGTAGTCCATTATTGGTAGTACAAGTTGTGAAACAAGTCTCTTTCTAACATTAAATGTAAAACATTGTCTGGAACGATACAGAACACCAAAATGTACTTTTTTCATGACATGATCAATGTGTGGTTTAAAGGTAAGTACAGAGTCAATCCACACACCTAGATATTTATTTTTTTCTACTTTCTGAAGAGATCTACCGTCATTATAAGTTAAAACCAAAGAGTTGGATTTGGAGTTGAGGTTCTGTCTCACACCAAGAAGCACTGAATAGGTTTTTGTTTTATTGAGCAGTAATGTGTTAGCTGACAACCAAGATTGTAGAACAGATTGCAGGGACGCTTGAATTTGTGATATAGAAGCTTTTGAAGTATATATATATATAATAGTATCATCTGCATATAGTTGTACACAACAAACAATCAGGAAAAAAGAGTGGAAGATCATTAATAAAAATAGAGAAAAGAAGTGGTTCTTAAGTAGAACCTTGAGGCACACCTGCCTTTGGGGTTTTACAGTTCGTTGTCTCAATTAAATAATTCTGATCATTTTGAAGATTCTGATTTAATGATGAGAATATTTATGTATTCAGTTTTGGAGGTGGTGGATGGAGATGGATTGGGTTCACACAAGGTCCTTCAAGTCCTTGTATTTAACCTTTCAAAATGTAAGTACCGGAATATCTGGAAAATGAGCCTGTTATGTGGTGTTACGACCCCTAAATGTTGTCTAGGGTACCAAGGGGTTAACATAAAGTAAGTCCAAGAAAAAGGGAGCAAAACACGGATAAAGTGAACAAAAGACAATTTATTTTACAAAACGGCTCGATCAGTAGGTCAAGAAAGCTTTAAAAGGCTTCAGGGTGGCCAAGGCCAAAATAATAAACAAAATACCCAAACTGCCTAGAAATAAAATAGCTAAACTGGGTTAAACCAAAAGTACAATTTTAAACTCCCTAACTGACCAAACAGGAGAAAAGTGGGGAGTAAAACAAACGGCAGCACACCGCTACAGAGCTTCCACAACAGGAGCCAGCAAAGAAACAGATTACAAATGGTAAAATAGTGAATAGCAACTGCTAAATCTGCCTTTTCCTCTCATGCACCGCAAACTTGGAATCTTTACCCTCTCTTGACATTTTTAAAAATATTGTAAAATCAGTTTTTACAGAACAATGTCATTGCTTTTAACATGTGCCATTATTTTCCATGATTCTTTTTATCCTCTGATCCCTGTATGTTTTGTGCCTGTTTGTTGTGTTTTGGTATGTTTTTGTGGTGTAACCTGTCCCTGTTTGTATTTTTATATTTTAAATCATTTTGCTGCCCATCTTGACCAGGACTCCCTGACAGAAGATATATTGTATCAATCAATGGTTAAATAAAGGATAAATAAAAATAAATAAAATAAAATACAACACACACAAACTAAGTGGATGGCTGACAAGTGGCCAAGTGGCAGTGACTGGAGCTTCTCTCCGGCTTTTATACTGGTCCTGATAGCCAACAAGCTCCAGGTGAGGCCGCCTCACAACCAATCAGTCAAAGGGGGCGGGTCTGAAATAGAGAGAGACAGACAGCAACACACCACAAAACATGGCCAGGATCTGGCATAGACCGTAACATGTGGAGAAGTGCTTAAAAAGACCTTGAAATAAATACACAAATAAATAAAATGTTTGTAGTGTTTGACAGAATGCAAGTCAAAACATAGGAAAGAAGGCCGATGTATTCTGGGAAAGATGACTTAAAACCATGTGAACCTGTGATTTGATGGTTGTTGAAATGCAGTAAGGTTTAGGGAAATGTTTCTTGCTTTTGTGTGGAGTCCTTGTGAACAGAAAAATAGTGCTGGAAAAAGTCCTTGAAGTTGATTTAATATTGTCTGTATGGACTCTGCTGTAAATAGTTTGATAGCCCAGATAAGCCTCAAGGCTCATTTTGGTTCATTTTGGATCGCTAATTATGCACATTTGCATTCGTGCTGGAATGCTAATCTGCTAAATCTGTAAAATGCAGACATCATTACATTAACATTAATGTTCATGTTAAAGACATTAACCATTAGCTACATGATGAAGACACTGTATCTCTCACATTCAATATGTTTGATTTGTTGTATTTTTATTGATATCCTATTCTTTGCTGCTGCAGTTTCCCCTCAGGATCGTTAAGGTTTCATCTTACCTGACATGTTCTTATCTCAGTTCTCAGGAACCACAGTGACAAACCAGGGATGTAAACCTGAGATCAGGGCATATCTGCACTTTATCCCATTTACTTTTGGTTTTTGATTCAAAAGAATAGCTGGTCCATCGACCACAGGAGGCTGGTGTCAGTTTCTCAGAGAGTCACAAAGTCTCTCTCTGTCTTTCACAAAGTTTCTGAGGCTGGACGTAGATGAAGAACGAGAGAGAGCTTTGTTTTTGTCATTTAGTCCTGAAATTAAATCCTATCAAACCCAAGTAATAGAATGCACTTAAAGTAGACCTTTAATAATTTGGCCTGAAGCTATCTTGTTTTAAATGACACCATTAAAGAGCAGAGAACGGAAACCAAAATGAGCTCGTACTGACATGCTCAGGCTGTGAAATGTGTTTCCTCACACGGCTCTGTGACTCTAAAAAGTGAAAGGACCCTAAGGAACCTTTAGGGGCAACCAGCCAGGAACCACTGAAGGTTCCCTGAAGAACACCTTCATAAAGGCTTCATGAAACCGGACTGTACTTCTAAAATACGGGGGTTCTTCCAGGAACCCTTTAGGGACCCTCAGAGATGCTTCCTGGCTCCCTTTGAGTCTCAGAAGAACCCCTGATGAACCCGTCGTTTTTAGAGTTTATGAAGAGAATAAACACCAGTGACGAGTGTCTTTATTGAAAACAGTTTATTTGAGCTCCGTCGTGTCATCTCAAACACCCGAGGGCCAAACAAAGCTTATTTTAGCTGCACAAAAGCAACTAGTGAGACGTATGGCTTGTTGTTGAAGCTGTTGCAGCAGCTCAGTGTCGAGACAAAAATCTGCAATCTGGCCCGGGGTTTTTCCTTGTACTGTATCAGCTGAGACGCTTCTCCACGTCCGTGAAATGTTACGCTACCCTGGGATGAAGAAAACATAAACCTGCAGACAGCCACGGAAACATTTTGTTTACATTATCTCCATCATATCAAGCCATTTAGTCTATTATTGAGTCCTAAAATCATAATTTTCTTAAAACAAGTGACAAAATCTGCCAATGTTGTTAGATAATTTCACTTGTTTCCAATGCAAATCAACTTGTTTGAGGAATTTAGTAGAAGCAAGTGTCATTTTCTTGATAGCAGTGCAGTGATCTGCCTTATTCTGAAAAATAGTGAAACTACATTGGAAACAAGTGGACTTATCTCACCCAATTGGCAGAATTTTTCTCTTGGTTTAAGAAAAATAAGATTGGAAGGTTGAATATGAGACCGAATGACTTGTTAAGATGGACATTTTTTGCAATGTAGACACACTAATATTTTATTTAGTTATTTATAGCCTTTATTGCTTCGATAATTCATTCATTCAATATCCTTCAGTGCTTTTTCACTAATTGGTCTTCAGCCTACAGCTCTATTCTACTACAACAATTTCCCCTCAAGGATCAATGAATTTCATCTTAAACTATTGACAACACACTGCAAAACATCACACACACACACACACACACACACTGCCAGCAGCAACAACAGCACCACAAGCCAGTTTCCAACATGGCAGTGGACCGCAGCTGGGAAATACAATTAGGACCATGAGGTGAGATCAGATCCTATTTATTTAGGGAATTGGAAGAGTCCATTCTGCTGTGATAAGTAGCCAAACACAGCTGGAACGTGCCATCTGGTGAGCCATGGGAGGAAGTCTCCTAATTACCACCAGAGTCCTGATACATGGCGTCACAGGATTAAATGGCTCCATGTTGCCTCTGTCTCCGTCTCTCTGTTCCTGTCTCTCCTCGTTGTTCGTCTCTCCGGGGCACTTTACTTCTTTCTCTCTCTCTCATGCAATCGTTGCTTTTGTTGTTTTTCCTTTCTCTTTTTTCTCCCTTTTCTCTTTCTCCATTTTAGTTTGCTTTAGGGCTACATTTGCCTGATATCAGACAGAATTGTCAACTCGTTCCACTCCATTTCCATCTTCAGTCTGACACTGCCTCCACTCTAACCGATTTCCGTGGGGGAGGGGGATTCGATTTTCCCTAACCGATCACTAGAGACCGACGTATCCACCGTCATTGGACCGATCATTTTTCAACCGAGAAACCGCTGTTTCATGTCATGATGCCAGACCAGAATCAGTCAACTGGTGGAGTGGGCGGAGTCAAACCGCGAGCCACATCAGCAAACTTGTAGATGTACTAGCTATTTACTAGCTATTTTGTATAAACCAAGTGACATAATCTAGAAATACTGACACTGACTGAATGCTTGCTTATCTGGTATAGAAACAGATTTTTTCTTAGTTACTGGAAAATGGAAATGGAAACTACCATGGTAAACAAACAAACTACTTTGGTAGGGTCCTATTTAATATTTTAAGTGCTTTTTTTTACATTTCATACTGCATTTCATTCTCTTATTTCTAGATTGGATTACATAGGCTATTAATCTCTGTGAGAGGTCACAAATGCAAGTATATTGTACAATAATGTACAATAAATGTACAAAACGCACCAGAAAATAGTTGTTAAAGGCAGATTTTGCCTTTAACAACTAAATCTATTTAATCTGCAACAAGGGACTCTGACCTCCTCCCAGAGGGCAGTAGCTGATACTCAGCGTGTAGAACATGGGATGGGTCAGTAACTCTCCTGTTGGCTTGCCTTAGAGTCGCCTGTTCATAAGTAAACTGCAAGGATGGATCCTGGTGGATCTGGAGGTGAATCTGCTGGATCGCTTTACGGCACAAAACAGGAAGAGGTTCTGTTCTTCCAGAGCAAACGGAGCTAAAGCTGAAAGAGTTTCTGGCAGCAGATGGTGGAAGGAGGGAAAGGAAGATGGAGAAATCACTCCCAACATGTTGATCCTCTTCAGTAAAAACAAAAGGAAAACATTTGACTTTTTTTGTGCCAGGAAGCAACTGGATTTTTACTGTAATTACGCCAAGGTATCACAGTGAATTTGACAATGATGTATTGATGTTTAAAAATGCGACACACAGACCCTTAAACAAAGATCCCATGACACGACAGAAGAAAATAACTAAAACTGCCTTTAAAAGCTCACCAACTCCCAAATCCACCCACTCAACACACACACACACACAGAAATAGTGAGAGAGAGACAAACACAGAAACAGACAGAGGATAGAGAGACACAAAGACAGACTAACAGGCAGAGAGAGAGAGAGAAAAAGAAATGGGAGGAAAAAAGGAAAGGTGGTTAGAAGAGAAGGAGGAAAGAAATTTGGGGGATGTAAAGATGGTGGGAGAAAAGGAGGGGAGGAGAGAGTCTTCTGGTTTCAGGAAAGAGAGAGAGAGAGAGAGAGAGAGAGAGAGAGAGAGAGAGAGAGAGAGAAGAGAGAGAGAGAGAGAGAGAGAGAGAGAGAGAGAGAGAGAGAGAGAGAGAGAGAGAGAGAGAGAGCGAGCATCTTTAATGGGGCTGGATGGTGT